>NW_027397116.1:7930354-8079483 GCF_003265705.2 Callorhinus ursinus
TATATGTCAAAACATATCAAATCATGCACTTTATGCACAATTTACTGTATGTCAGTTATTCTTCATAAGCTAAGCTTCAAAGACCCCTATAGCTACACAGTGGTTAAGTCAGTTGGTTAGAGAGCAGGAATAATAAGGTCATGATTCTGGTTTAAACTCCTGCAGAGTCCAGAGGACCTCAGAGTTATCTACTTTGTCTTCAGACGAATCTACCTTCTCTTAAACAAAGGTCAGTAGGGGAGGCTATGGATAGACTAGAAAAATAATTCAAAGAACACACCTGTGGCTGGCCGTACATCTCCCAGCCCACTTCTTTTTTTTTTTTTTAAGATTTTATTTATTTATTTGAGAGAGAGAGAATGAGAGACAGAGAACACAAGAGGGAAGAGGGTCGGAGGGAGAAGCAGACTCCCTGCTGAGCGGGGAGCCCGATGTGGGACTCGATCCCGGGACTCCAGGATCATGACCTGAGCCGAAGGCAGTCGCTTAACCAACTGAGCCACCCAGGCGCCCTCCTGGCCCACTTCTGACTTCCTCACCTTTCCTGTGTGCCCAGATAATGTCTCTGCGGCAGGCTTTCTCCACTTTTCTGCCTTAAAGCTTTTCTTCAAAGTCTGCTTAGCATATGCAAGCAGATCATAGAAGCGCAGAAGAGTTTTCCATCCCTGGGAAATTCACAAGTTTGGCTGGACAGGAATCTGTGGATAAATGTTCCAGCTTTCTTTCTTTGGGAGGGACAGTCCTGAGGCACATTCTACCCGTCCTGCGTGGTGCTTCAGAGGGTCCCAGCGGGATGGAGCCCAGTTGCCTGGAGCGATCACTAATAGGATAGCCTGGATGGGCTTTTCCATTTTCCTGACTCACCTTGCTTCCTCACTTACGCTTCCTAGGATCACTTCCTACCTAAACCACCTGCACTCAAGCCCTCTCATGGGCCAGTCTCAGGAAAACTGAAGGCAACACCCTGCTCAGATTCTTTTTTGTATATTGTAAAATTACCCACCATCTTAATCGAACAATAGCTCATGTTTATTTTTGTTGCCCCTTGGTGATGAGGTGACACTGGGACAAAAGGGGCAATATGGAGAGTTTTGTCTATTGAGAGTGTGTATCACATGGTGCACATAATTGTAGTAGTACTCAGTTCACCTTGGTTTACTGTGCATGTGGTTCACCAAAACCATATTAAACAATAGAATTCATATATATTCTTTATTAGTCAATAGCTTGATGTTACGATTAAATAAGAGATTTAAAAAATGAAGAGGGCAAAAAACTGTTAACATGAAAGTCATCAAACTTTTCATAAAGATGTTACTGGTACTACCAGAATTTACTGAGCCAAGTACTTTGTGGTTTTGTGGCTTAAATTGTGTCTACATAAAATAGTAAGCCAAATAAGAGCTTGTGCTGTGGATTCATATTCCAGCTCTACCACATACTTCATCCTGTTTGCTTAGCTTCTCTTTATCTCGGTTGCCTAATCTATAAAATGGGCATAATACTATGACCTCATAGGATTTTTGAGAATATTAAATGAGATAATACCTATAACATACTTGTTTCACATATTTTTTGAGCTCAACAAATGTTTACTAATAAAGCATACCACTTACCCTTGGAGAACCTGAAAATCCTGTCCAAAATTCTAATGTTAAAGAATTATAGGATTTTTAAAATATATTTTATATAATCAAACATCATGGGTATCAGCTTATTTTGAAGATGTTCCATGTTGATATTTCATGTTGTACAGACACTAAATTAGGTTCAACTTGAGACCGTCCTTTTGGATGCCTTCAAAGATTTGTCCTCAAAACAACTTGAATTTCAAAATTTCACAAAATATCATAAGGCTAATGGGATGCCTAACAGAATTCAGAACACACATTCATTAACATGTGCTGCAATTATTTTTATTATAGACCACATGAATATTTTTTCTTCTTATCGATTTAAGCAAAGTGTTTTACATTTTGTCCTGAATGGTTGCAGACTTGCTCATTCATGTATATATTCTATTTTTGTTGATTTCATTATTTCTTAATTTGGTATGTACATCTGAATTTTTACCTCTAGCTGTGTAACATAGTGGTATTTTGTTGAAATAGGAAAGGTTATGTTATGTTGTTACTCTACGGCTTTAAGATATAGAATCAGCATTTCTAATTCATCAATAGCTTCAGGTGTTCACGGAAGGTTGGAGAATGGAACTAAGAGTTGGCAAATCTTTATGTTAAGTGACCAGAATTTAGCCTCTTTTCACTATTAAAATGGCATCCTAGTTTTCTTGACTGTATAATACCACATAGCAAGGAGTCTCATTTTGTACCTACATGTCTAGAAGGGTCTTCTCTATCCACTTAGGTTTTCCCACTTATGTTTTCCAGAATTTGGATACAGATTCTCTTTCCAAGCAATTTCCTATGTCGTCCTATAACATTATTCCACAGATTTGCTAGTGGAATAAAATACTGCAGTGACCTTTTTTAATTCCCCTGACTTTTTACAATCTTGGAAATTTAACACAACAGCAGGAGTTTAATCATATTCACTGATGTAAAAGACAAAATAGGCACCTTTAAATTCAGAAGGAGATGTGACCTCTAAGGTATCAGAGCTCAGAGTCTCCCCAGCTGTCTCTGGGCACCGCTGCGGCTCTGTTCCTTGTGTTTCTCATGGTGCATCATTACATCTTGGGCTGACACGTCTACCCACTGTTTATCCTTGAGCCTATAGGCTACGAACTCCTAACCAGAACTGTATGCACTTCTTCTTTTCTAAGAGTGTACTCTTTGATTTATTCAGAATGATATTCATTCAAAAATTTCAAAGTCTTTGATTTAATTCTGAAAATGTAAACTGTTACATTGGCTATTTAAAGTCTTTGCAATACCAGAGCTTATAGCTAGATGATGCATGACGCCAAACATTCATTTGTTTGCATGAGTATCTAACAACCGGGGGACTGATTCTTTAAATCAAACTGAATGGTTAGCCTGATTCCTTGTGGGTTTAACAGTGCCCAATCATTTAACCAAGTGTCATTATATGTGTTTCTTAGTTTTAGGTCTCAATTGTGGTGCAGTTCGGTTGATGGATGAGATAGCCTAAGGAAAAGTAAGAAAGAAAAAAAGAACAATGTTCTTCCCATAGCCCAAAGTGACAGAGCAGATCAGCTCTCCTAAATTCCCTGTCCATACAGCCATTGTGATCAAGGTGATTGATGAAGAATCCTACCAGCTCTGAGCTGTTTAGGTGTCAAACTGATAGGAAAAATCAGTATTCGCTGTGTTCCTGCAAACAGTTTTGAGAAGTCAACAGCTAACCCATCTCTACAGCTAGATGTGGGCTTCTGTCCTTCAGATACAAGCAAGTGCTTGTCAATTTACTTTTGCCGTGAGAATTTGCGACACAAGCAGTCACCTTTAAAAAGGAAATCACTGCATGTTTCATCCTCCATAACTACTTTTTCAAAGTCTTCAGTTGAGCTCTGCTAATGAATATAGGTGTGTTCGTGCAACTGAGAAATTCTGATACCCTTTTTGTTGTTGTTTGACTTGCAAACACTTCTTATTGGGTGTATTTTGTGAACTGTCCTGCTCACAGTGGTGGAGAGCAGGCTTACTGTCTTTCCATCCCATAGTCTTCCTTCCCAAGAGAATGTGTGTCTCCCAACAGCCTGGGTGGGTGGTCATAATTAGCTGCTCAAACATGAGTCCCATGAAAACTGAAACTAAAGAGTAATGGAAAAGACAGATAGAGGAACTGTATACGATTTATTTTTAGGTCTGATGTTGGAAGGCTCCAGGCATATCATAATAAGTGATGCTTAAAGAAAAGGTTTTTATTTCTCTTTATACAATAAAAACAGATTTTCTAGTGAATAATTAATTAGTTGAAACAGAAGATGGGGTAACATGAACCAAAACCAAGTAGAGTTGTAAGAATATATATTTAGTGAATTTATAATCATCTTAATCTTTGATAAATATTTAAACTCTAAAATATCATATATTCCTGATCATTGACCTAAAGATTCTTGGCAAGGGGGTTCTTTCTCTACTTAAAATGTCTTGTGCCTTGGTTGAGCTGGAAATAGCAGAAAAAAATAAAAAAGATGTCATTACCACCATCTGAGACTGGGAAACTTCAGGCTCCCTAAATTTGTTTATTTGATTTAGATTAGGCAGTAGATAATGTAACTGGACACAGTTGACAAGAAATTATTTTTTATTTAAAGAAGTATTTAAAGAGGTACAAGCTCATTAAAGAAAATTTAGGGGAAAAGTGGAAACATAAATAGAACACGCAATACACAAATAGTTCTAACACCCAAATTACGGGCAATATGTTGCTAGCATTTTAGTATTGCTATTTATTTTTGAATATGCCAAGATTTTTTTAAATATAGTTCCCGATCATTTTATATATACATTTAGAAATCCTGATTATTTAGTCTAACATGTGCCAAGACACTTCTACATTATCACACAGTTTTCACAAATTGAATAACAATATATCCTTATAAGTTCTGTTTACAGACACTGTTCGTTACTTACTGAATATCCTTTCCTCCACTGTACCCTTGCTAGAAAAGCCCCAATTTGTTCAAGTGATTATCCCTTTCTTACACGATTTAGGGAAGAACAATGTTTTCCCTGAGATACCTTGGATTGGATCCCAATCAACCATAATGGTCTTGTAACGTTGTCCATTGATTGGCTACTGGATGCCATGTGTCCCATTTATGTCCAATGAAATATAAAGGGAGGTCTGTTTTGCTAGGAGTACTTCAAGCATTCAGACGCTTGGGCTATTGTCTGGCATTTATCAGGTGCTGAGTAAATAACTGTTGAGTGAAAGGGTTTTTCATTCAAAATAAGAATTCACTGGAAGGAATTGTTCTTTCTGGACATTGCTCTGTCTGGATATAATGGCCGGAACTACTGTAGCCATCTGGCTACTAGGGTAAAGATGAAGTCAGCCCACTGAGGAGGCAGACCCAAGAGACTGCAAGGGGTAGAGCAAAAGCCATCCTTGTAGACCTCTGACTTCTGGATTTCTTGAGATAATAAATGCCCTTCTTGTCTAAGCCAAATAATTCAGGGTTTCTATCCTTTACTGCTGAACATGCTATTTTATATCAGGATTTACCACATTTTTAAAGTAATACATTTAAAAGAGTTTAAGAGACCTTTATTTGGCCATCGGCCATTATAGAACATAATAATAAAATCTCTTGCTAGATTTAATAAAGATGTGGATGCTGCTTTTTAAGAGATTATACTAATGTGATACATAGTTCATTAAATTCAGTAACATTTAACAAATTATGGTAAAACATAATGATAGATATTGCTGTATTACAAATATCACCAGCTGGTGAACTTTTCTAGAGGACCAGAGAATTCTGAATCTCACCCTACACTGTCTTTAAAGTTGTGCGTAGAAAAGATTATCCTTCATTATCTTTATTTCGGCACCAAGTTTCTGAAAGTCATGGTGGTTATCTATGGCTGCATCGCAAATGACCCTCAAATTCAGTGGCTTAAAACAACAACACACATTGTATTGTTCTTCATAGCTCTGTGGGTTAGGAATTTGGGAAGGGCTTAGCTGGCTGGTTCTGGCAATGGGACTCTATAGTCAGATGGTGGCTGGTGCTAACAGTGCCTGGGGTGGGGCCAGAGCAGCAATCAGCTAAAAGCTGGTTGAGAGTCTTGCTCTCTCCATGTGGTCTCAGGGCCTCTCCATCTGATCTCTGCTCAGAGACTAGTTTGGGCTTCCTCACAACATGGCCTCAGCATAGTGAGACTGCTTACATGGCAGCCAAAGATTTCAAGAGAGAAGCAAACCAAATGGAAGCCACGTTGCCTTTTATGATTTAGCCCAGAAGTCACAGACCATCATTTTTTGCTTCGTTTTATTTTGTTTTTGCAAGTGAGTCACAAGCCTTCCTAGAATTAAGGGGAAGGGAATTACACTCCATCTTTTGATGGGTGACTGGCAAGGTTCTAGAAGTGCATCTGACTAGAGAGATATTGTGGTGGCCATCTTGGGGAAATAAAATCAGCCACAACCATTCAAGATCTTTCTGTCAGGCTTGTTTTTCTTGTTTCCTTTTTTCTTTTATGTTTCTTCCTTTTATGTTAATTTTGCTATTTTCTTGTTATATATAAAATCTGTGGAATGACCAAAGCTGTTAAGTTCCTCAGAATTAAGGAGGTCATTCTTTCTTTCCCTGCAGTTCCAGAATCACTTGGACTTCATAACAAGGATCAAACTACATTCAGAAGGTGAATATAAGAATAATGGTGTAAAAAAAATGAGAGTTTGTGAAAAGAATGATGTGTTTCAGTATGAGTGGCAAGAAGTGTCAGGCACTGTTAAAACCAAAAATATTGAGATTGAAAGTAAGCAACAAATGTGAGGGAAAGATTTTTTAAAGCAAATATTTATAACAGTAGTTAATTTTCAACCTGCAAAAATTTTTCACCCTGATTAAGTCTAGTTATAAGTATATATCATAACATCCAAGCATCTCCATTCAAAATTTTAGGATCAACAATTTCATGTGATATGGCTGATGATGTACATGATTTAATGAAGCTATGCATTTGATTAATGATCTAAATGTTTATAAAGAAAATGTTACAGTAAATTAGAAGTATATATTAGAAATAAACAAGTTCTAGGGGTGCCTGGGTGGCTCAGTTGATTGAGCGTTGGACTCTTAGTGTCAGTTCAGGTCAAGATCTCATGGATCATGAGATAGAGCCCCCCATTGGTCCCCATGCTCAGCTCGGAGTCTGCTGGAAATTCTCTCCCTCTGTCCCTCCCCCCACTCACTCTCTCTCTCTCAAATAAATAAATCTTTAAAAAAAAAAAGAAATAAGGAAGTTCTAGAAACACACGTTTCTTCATGAGAATTACACATTATTTTATTAGGAAAAATATGAAACCAGATTTAGAAAACCAATTCAATCTTTCAAGATACCACAGAAAAATTAGAACAAAATGAAATTCTAGAAGGTGATGGTAACAGCCCATTTCGTATGCAACTAAACCAAATATAATGTGCTCTTTTTGGTGGAATTTCCTCTTGCCCTGTGACTCTGTGGAGGCCACACTTGCAATGTTACCATATCTAGAAAAAAAACACACATCCAGTTTCAGAAGTGTTTCTAAGTAATATACCTCTTATGGGGAGATGCCAGAGGGTGTTACATTGTACATCTGTTTGAATCAGCACAACTTGGGGACGCCTCTCTTTGGGACCAGATTTTACTTTGGTTCTTTTTGAACTTGTAGTTCTTAGTCAAGCATTGTGCTTAACGTGTTATGAACATAATGTGTTTAATTATCTGTCTCTCCCATTTGACTATGTGGACATGAAAGCAGGGGGGTTGTTCGCAGAATGAACTAACAATGTTAGTCACGTTTTATTCACAGGAAAATAAGTATGTGTGTGTGTGTGTGTGTGTGTGTGTGTGTGTGTGTGTGTGACTCATTGGAAGACTAGTTATGTAGAAATTGACTTGTTTTTATAGTTCTATAGTGCAAATCTAGACCTGGTGTGGATATATCAGCAAAACAGTTTTCAAATCATTACAAGAAAGATCTTTTTAAAAACACAAGCTTGGCCACCATGGCCCAGGTTGCCTTAAAATGTGATGAGCCTCTGGTAATGAAAATATAAGCAGAAACCACATGAGTACCTCTCAGGGATATGACAGAATAAATTCTTGTCCTGGGTGGACAGTGAGATTGAACAAACTCTAAATTCCCTTCTAACATGATGAATCTAATCCTAGTGCAGCATCAATTCTAGAGTAGATAGGAAAAATGAACACGTATTAAGCACCTACTATAGACAGACATTGCTCTAGCCTTTGAGGATACAGCTTGAATCAAGACAGAAAAATCCCTGTCCTCATGGAACATAGAATCTACTGAGGGAGATGCTTAATAAACAAGTAAAAAAAAATCCTGATAATTTAGTTTTAGATAGTGGTTAATACTTCGAAAAAAAAAAGCTAGGCTAGTGTACAAAGAGTGACTAGGGTCGGGGCCAAATAAAATTAGATGAACCAGCAAACAAGAAAACATTTATGTCTCATATGATCTGATTATATTTTCATCGGGCTCCCTGCTCAGCGGGGAGTCCGCTTCTCCCTCTGACCCTCTTCCCTCTCGTGCTCTCTATCTCTCATTCTCTCTCTCTCAAATAAATAAATAAAATCTTAAAAAATAAAAATAAATAAAGAATCTGATTATATTTTAGTAGCTTTTCTATAAAAACAAATACCCAAGATATTCAAAAGTTAACACTGTCTCTGAAAACCCTGGTTTTCTGTATAATGTGGATGCCGAAGAGAGGAGACACATACCCTGATCTGCATAACTTACAATCATTTAGGGAAGACAACTATGTCACTAAGGAAATAGTTAAATAGTAAAATAAGGTTGTCGGTAGTAAATGAGAAGCATAGGGAGTAAATATTATAGGATATGATCAAAGGGAAAAATAACGTAGTCAGGAATGATTTGGAAAGATGTGGAAATTAAGAAGCCTCTAAAAATATATAATTTTACAGTCAAATCATCAGAAAACCAAATGTTCAAATTATGGTTAACATAATAATGGAATGCCTATTACAGGCCCACATATTTGATCTGTTACAAATTTCTGACCTGCTTCTGCATGTAAAATATATTATTGCAAGCTCAGGGCCCATTAATATGTGCAAATGTTCATGTAGCAGATGGCATCTCACTGTATAAACATTATCAATGCAGATATTAGCGGCTAACACGTTACCTATTTCATGTACGTACTTCTATAACATGGACCCGGAGGATTGCTTAATTGTGAAGTTTTGTGATATACGATTCTCATCTCTTTCTTTCTTTCTTTTTCTTTTTTTTTGGTCCAAAGAAAGGAATCTTCAAAGACTTCATGCCTAATGTACTGTGTGTTGTAATAATTTATCTTACTGTTTTCTCTCAAACATGGATAGCTGCATATTGGAATTTTATGTTCTCTTTCAGGGGGAAATAACTGATACTGGGGGAAAAAAAGAAAAGTATTTTGCATTCATTCATTCTTTATTTATTTATTCGTTCAAAAAAATAATCATTGAAATCCTACTGTGTGCCAGGCACTGAGAAATTAAAGGCCAGCAAAAATTGGTATCATCCTTCTTCCTCAGACCTGGGCAAATTAAGGAGAGAGTTTAAATCATAGGTAGGTAGGGTGTTACAAGTGAAGATGATGGGCTTCTCATTTGAAGAGCCCTCAAAGAGTATATTCTGGGGATGCTGCACCTGGGTGGCTCAGTAAGTTAGGCCTCTGACTCGGTTTCGGCTCAGGTCATGACCTCAGGGCCCTGAGATTGAGCCCCGTGTCAGCCTCCATGCTCAGCAGGGAGTCTGCTCGGGATTCTCTCTCTCTCCCTCTCCCTCTGCTCCCTCCACTCTCTCTCTCTCTCTCCCTCTCTCTAAAATAAATAAACCTTTTTAAAATAGTACATTCTAGAACAAAATTATTAATTTTTATGAAACAGAAAATTTAGGTGTTTTTATGGGACATACTGATTTATTTTTTATTACTGGACATACTGAGTTATTTTTATTCTAAAATGCTTTGAAATTAATTGGATTACTTATTCCCAATTCTCTGCTAAGAAGGAATTTCTATCTTCAGAACACTTGGAGAGAGAGTGTTGATACATAACATAATTGAAAGAGTAATTATTTAATATGGAATAAAAAGAAATATCTCTAAAGGAAAAAAAAAACGCTCGGTTTCTATTATTTTATAAGCATTCCTAAAATGACCTGTGCTGTAAGAACAGAGCAATGTTTTGTGTTATTAGTAAAAATCATTTTCACTTTTAAAAATTCTTTCAAGATTCTCTTCAATTTGGGGGAATTTCAACTTTTCATGAATAAATTGATAGGAATGATTTTGTGTCTTTGATTGCAGTGGCATGGGGGAATCCTTCCTGTCAACACTACTGGGGGTTCCCGAGTATCGCAGATGTCTTCCTGGAAGTTCATGCGGCAAATTCACAATCAACTATGAATTCAAACTGCTGCACTGTGCAAATGGCACAAATGAGGAAGACCAATAACCAACCCAGCACAACCATCTACCCTATATGCTAATTTAAAGTTCGGGGGAGGGATGCCTGGATGGCTCAGTCCTTAAGCTTCTGCCTTCAGCTCAGGTCATGATCCCGCATCCGGCTCCCTGCTCCACGGGAAACCTGCTTCTCCCTCTCCCACTCGCCCTGCTTGTGTTCCCTCTCTTGGTGTCTCTCTCTCTCTGTCAAATAAATAAATAAAATATTTAAAATAAAAAATAAAAAAATAAAAATAAAGCTCTGGGGAGACCCGGAACCACCACAGGCTGATCTCATGTTACTGTTGCTTATTTGCCACTCCAGAAGGATTTACGAAATGCTACACTGACGGGATCTTTCCATGTGTCAGCGGTATTCTCCAGTCTGAGTGTCCCACAGCCTTTTGGATGAAGACAACAAAAAGGCACAACGAAAACAGTCAGTGTAGTGCTGAAACTTTGCTCTTGTACTCAGCAAAATGGGGGTTTGAAACTATTACCAGGATATGGTTTGAAAATCACTAACAATTTTCTCACTATTCGGTCAAATATTTTAAGGAATATAAATTATACAAAAGCTTTCCTCTCTGGCTACTTCATTCCACTTTAAATATACAGCAGCAGATACCAAATGCTGCATTAATTCCTAGTTTGGGTTGTTGAAATTTAACAGTAAAAATAAAAGCTTTGTGTTATTCTCATATGGTGTTGTTTTTAAAAATTATTTGAAGGACATATTAAAATGATAAGATGAAATACCTTAGAAAAATCTACTTTATGAAGTATCAGTATTGCTAATTTTATTTTTAAATTGTTATTGTAATTTACTTTGCATGATTTAAGAAAAATTAATTTCATATAGTATAAACATATTCCATTGTAGTAGGTGCTAGTTTGTTGTATCAACTTGGTGATTCTTTTGGACTATTTTAAATGGTTAAACTATTTAAAAAAAAAAGGTATTCTGGGCTCAAAAGATATTGCTTATCAATAGTTTTGTCCTATGAATAATTTTTTAATGTGTATTAGGAACTAGGATTACCTTTCAATTGAAAGCTTAGTATCCTTTTGTTAGCACTCTTGATCTTTGTTTAAAATAACCAAATTTCTTTGTAAACTTTTAATTTTTTCATTTGTTTATTGGGAAAATTTAGGAAAGTTTCATTTTGATTCTGAAGCTGTAATGTAAAGTTAACTTTCTATAAATCAATTTTACAAGTATGAAACTATTCCTAAATACATAATCATTATTGTTTTAGAAACAACTGCTGAGCTATATTTTGATCCTCTTGGAAAAATATTTTTAATACACAGTATTTAGGAAATGTAAATATAAAATAGGACTCATGGTAAAATCGTTAGGAGGAGATGAACTATTCTGTAAAATGTCTAAAAGAAAAAATAAAAGAATTTCTTTCAGTTTTTAATTTGCTTTTTTGGTCCTGTAAAAGCCGGGAGGTGCTTCACAATAGCTTTCTTCTTTTCTGATGCTCCTCCTTCTTGCCACCAGATGTCAGACTTTCACTGCAAATTTAAATTCCTTTATTGCACGGGAGACACTGTTCTCTTTTTATCTGTAAATGTTCACTATGCCAAAATCATCTCTTTCAACTTCTGCACACGACTTAAAAACTTGTCTTTAATATGAATTTGCAGACATTGATTATAGCTGTTTCAGGCATACTTTTGCAGTCTCTATGTAAGTATTCCTCTTTCAATTCACTCTTGTGAGTTTTGTGTTTATTTTGTGATATCTACGTTTATACATGCACATCAGTAATAGATCTCTTAGCTTTAAAATTAGTGACACATATAAATGCCAAAGCAATAGGACTATATTTGAAACAAAATATAGAAAAATAGAAAATTGAAATTTAAGAATATCAAAATACAGTTTGTTTTTGATTAAAAGAAACTTAGTGGGAAAATACTATTTAATTACTATATTTTTTCACATAAAATGACTTTGTAACTATTACAAAGATGTTATTTTCTCACAAATATCTACAACATCTATGCCAAAATTCCTAATTTTCTCATTAGAGAAATAAGCATAATTTAGCATATCTAACATTTTAATGGGAAAAAATTAAACATAAGAGTACTATACTTTCTTTGTATGTTGTATATACGATGGCCCAAATGAATGAAAGTTACTAAAATATAAATTTATCCTGTCAACGAGTTATAAAGTGTTGTGATATTGAAGTAATTTAGTATAAAACTTTATTCCATGTTTTTAAAAAAATCATGTCTTTTCTCTGTATAATGCCAGAAATGCCTAAATAGAAATATAAGGGACAATATGTAAAAATAATCAAAACTTCAGTACTATAACTTTTATGTGTAATTTAGAATTTAAATTTAATTAATATCTGATTTTATGTGATGCAGAACCTAAATAATTTCAAAAAGTGTGTAATTGGAACAGGATAAGCCAGGAAAAAGTATATTCTGTTTGGATCATTCAAAATGTTTTTTTCAAGACACATAAACCCTATCATAAGCATAAGGATTAGTATGTTAGTAAATTGGTAAGGACGCATAAATATGCCACTATTGTTTGTTTCTGGCTTGCCATTTACAATGGTAAATTATACAGTTTCTACACAACTAGTTACAGCAAATTTAACAAAAGACAGTGATCTGAAAAGAAAGGAAAAGAAAAGAAAAAGCAAAGAGACTGTTGGACTGTGTGCACAAGAGAACTATCTTATTTAAACAGAATCTCCCTATGTGTTAGAATACACAGATCTTGACAGTGTATCAAAAATAATGAAGTTAATGTTTCTTTCTGTCTTCAGCTCTGTTACAACTTTACATTCTATTGTTCTTGCCAGTCAAAAATATCATGTTCCAAGAACTGCAAAAACTGACAATGGGTAGTCCTGATTTTTTATAATAATCCCTGGATTTTTCAAAAAAAATTTTTTAAAGAGTTTGATAGGAATGAAAATATAAAAGCTACTTGTTATTTTTCACTGTTAATGTAGTTATTTCTCAGTCACAAACATATTGCAGTTTCATGAAATACGCTTTTGGAATCTGTCCCTCTTTACCATAAACTAGACATATTTATCATCAATTTTTACCGTTAATGCTGCTTTTTTTTAAAGCCTCATTCAATCTGAACTCTTTTAATGAATATGCACATATTCCTTAGTAAGTGAATAAAACTTTGCTTCCACTTGATAGTAAGTACTTAATCCTCATTATTGAGACTATGCTGAAACCTTGAATACTTGTCAAAGATTCATTTTATAATCCTGAGGTTGGTTTGGCATTCAGTGATTTACGCAGGGGCTCTGCTTACAATAATTGATTCATTCCATACTTAAAACCCACTGATCTCATTACAATTATGGGAAAGCATTTTAGCTGTTGCAATTTAGACTTACAGCAAAGAAAAAAAGGAAGAAAGAAAGAAGAAAGAAAGAAAGGAAAGAAAGGAAAGAAAGAAAGAAAGAAAGAAAGAAAAGAAAGAAAGAAAGAAAGAAAGAAAGAAAGAAAGAAAGAGAAAGAAAGAGAAAAAGGAAGGAAGGAAGAAAGGAAGGAAGGAAGAAAAAAAAAAGGAAAGGGAGAGAAAGGCACCCTCTACCCCCTTTGGATTCCTGCAACAAATGAAAGAATTAGGTCATATCATGTATCAAAATAAAATCCCGATACTGACATTTCTAGACTCAAAAGTTTGCCCTAGAAATATAAAATAATGAAACATATTTCATTTGAGCAACATTTGCATAGTTGAGAATGGAAATACCATCAACTTTATTATCTTCATGTACTTATTTTTCCATTAATAATTTTACAGGACTGAAGGAACTGAAACACACTTTTCAACTGTAAATTCTAACATTTAAGTCAGTGTCTACAGAGAAGCTCTGTTCTAAGAACTTCAAAATATGAAATGTAGCATTTTAAGTGTACTTGCTGAATATTATGGACATGCTGGCTTCTCTTTAAAGGTATATTCCGTATTTATTTCATATACTATTCTATAAAAACAAATAAATATATATATTTAAAACCAACTGATAGTATTACCTTTGCATCAGAATACTGTCCATTTTTTTGGAGGCCTTGATAAAAATGTATTAGGTCTTAAAGAACACATGAAAAGAGCTTCTTTTATATCCTAACAGTTTGAATATTTAAGAGGATAGAGACTAATTGGTGAAGGAAGTATTGGTTATTAAAGGCAAACTGAAGTAGCATTTTTATTTCATAAATCATTTAAAGGCTATTAAAGGAAAAAGGAGAGTGTTGCACATCTCTTCTAGTTTTGTTCATTTCATTGAACTTTCATTATTGTTGTAAAGAAGAAACAATAATTATGGTTTATTAAGATTGTAATTTTATCCACAGCAGAAAGCATATTTTATAAAATGAAGGGGATATTTTTACAAGAAGCATTCTCAAGCACTTACAAGGAAGTACATAAAATAAATACAACAAAAATTAGGCTGAGTGTACTTAAAGTTTATTGCTTCTGAAACACACTCTTTAAGCTAATATAATCGCTCCTGTGAATTACCACCACTAGCTGTGGGAGGGCATTTCTCTGGTGGGGAAAAAAAGAAACTTTGAGTTTTCCTGTCAACTGTGAATATTCTTGATTTGGCTGATGGGAGTCTTGATCTCCCAATCCTAATATCTTCAAGTGCAGGGAAATCTAATTCATTAACTTTTTCAAACGTTTTAAAAGTTTCTTTTCATCAGGGACCATTTTGACCTTCTTTATCCATATCACTCTAGAGATCAGAAATACAAATGATAATAATTGATACCCATTAGTTAGTAGCTCAGAAGCCCACTCATATCTATGCCTGTACATTCTAAAAGCAAATTATCCTTGTACAAAACTATGCATATTTTAAATGAACTGTTATACATGTGATACCATGATGACAAGTACTCTGGGATGAGTATAATATCATCTAAAAATGTTTTGATTTTAAAAATGTGAGACAAAATATTTTCTAAAATTTTGCTGGTTGCAAAATGTATTTTTAATTACCCTCAGAGAATTTACTTGTCTCTCTTCTCTCATTCATATATTAAGTCAAATATTAAAAACAAAGCCAAGTCTTAATAAATGACCAATTTTCAGTAGAAAGGACAATTGTTTTTCTTCAAGTTACTTCAGAATTCTACAGAACTAAGTCTTTTTTAAACCTGTACTTGCATAAGCAAAAATGAATTACATATATGCTTTTTTTCCCCAAGTAATCCCTTAAAAATTAGTATATAAGTAAAAATGCATTCTAAATAATTCAATGGACAGTATCAGATACATTTATCAAGATGTTTTAGTCATTAACCAAAGGTATTTTAAATGATTATTTTATTTTCAATATTAAATCAAAAGATTGTTAATTTGTTACAAAATATTCATGTTTAAGCCAAATGATGTAATATATAGTATTAACAAAAACAAAAGGGGTTTTTATGATTCATATTTAGAATATATTGGAATTTTGGGAAGACAGTAAACAAATAATTTAAAGATTTTTAAAGATGAAGATGACTATATTTCAAGGTTACTTATGCTTTTGAACATTATTGAATTTTCTAGACTTCAAATTTACATTTATATATTTTTGGTTTCACAAAGCTATATATATTCTATCCACCAAAGAGGAGGGATACATACATTGGAATTTTTTAAACATTTAAAACAGAAATATTAATATAAATGATTATTGTTACTTTCCTTAGCTGACTATGTGAATCCATTAAGGAGCAAGAAAATAATAAGCCTCAACATTTTAAGTTTTTAAAATAAAACAGTTAGAATTATCTAGAAAGTCAATCTTGAAGGACAATACTAGTAAGAATAACTGTAAAAATCTATCATTTTAGAACTGAATCCGTAAGAGGTGACTATTATGATGGGACAAATATTCTTAAAAATTATCTAATTTTCCATTAGCTTTGGCTGTCCCTTTTGTCTCATATTTTCAAATTTTGTATACTCTAATACATGTTTTACTGAAATTATAAAACACACAACATTGTCCTTAAACAAATATATAATGTAGTAGTCAAGCAAACATTTCAAACTGCACCAATACTTAAGATGTTTCTGGAAAAAAAAATAGAAAAATTTAAAGTTAAATCTTGAAAGATTTGCATTACAATAGCTTACATTGACTAAAAATGTATTCATTATACATTTTTATTTTTAATATTTTGTTGAAATAGAAGACATCTATACATGCACTTTTGTTACTCTTGTAAAAAAAGATTTCCCCCTTTTCAAGAATAACTAATATCCAGAAATCACTCTCCCTTCACTTCTGTGATTACAACCATTAATAAACATTTGTGTGGCAATACATATCACCAAGCACCACCTAAAGTAAACCCATACTTTACAAATTCTGGATTGTGTTCTCAATTTGCACTACGTTTCCTCTTTCCACTTGGTTATATTTCTCCCACCTCCCTGGTTTATTTTCTTAATCACACCTTCCCAGACACATCCAAAGAACCACGCTGGTTATGATTACAAATACTGGGTACAGAAACATTTTCTGTAGCCAGTTTATAAGAATACTGATTTATTTTGGGTGCTTTTACAGGTCATTCCACCATTTTCCTCACATTCGCTTCTTACTTAGGGCATTTACCTACCTCCCCTCTTCTCTCAGTTATCTGTTGATTTCCCCCAAATCAAACATTAAGCCCCTTGAAGACTACTCCCAAATCTTCTGTAGATGGATACATCAACTTTAATTTAAGAATTGGGTTTCTCCTGAGCTTGGCTTTGCGACTGGGTGTCTTCAAAATCTCTTTGCCTTGGGAACAGTTGTGTTCTTATGTTTTCTGTTCACTCCCCATCATAACGCCAAATAAGGTGGCAGTGTATTTTTCCCATAACTTTAAGTCCAAATAATGCTTTGTGTTCTAATGCCTATTTCCTGACCAGAGTTTTAGAGAAAAATAATATGCAGATAGTAACGCCTAAAGATGGTTTAAATTTTTTTCTCATTTGCATAGCAAGATTTAATTTCCATCCCTTAAATATGACGAATTGCTGAGATTTTCTCCAGTTAATGCTTTTAACAGCTCCCAATAAACTTCATTAATCAGGCAACCTCGAGGCCCAATGTGTAGCCTGGAAGCAGCTAATTTGCTTGATGAGACCCCGACTTTAGTGAATAAACAGGTGGATAATCTGAGGGCTTTATGGCCTTAATTACAGTCTAATCAGTTCAGCGGTTGGCGGGCAAAAAAAAGAAAGGGGGGGTAGTTCAAAGCCACTTTTCCTAAACTAGGAGATATGCACCCTCTCCTAAGACACCTCAATTACAGTCTTCAGTTTATTCCGCCCGTCTGTTTTCTTTTTCCATCCTCACGTTTTTCTCTTTCTACTCGGCTTTCCTCTTCCTTAACCTCTATTTCCCTCCTGCTTCTTTTTCGCTGTCTTGGCGTTTCCCCTGGAACCACCAGCCCGCTTCCCCCAGTCTCTGGCTGCGCACCTCCGCGGATACTGGTTTCTTCTTTTCCTCGGGCGGTGGGGTCACTTTGCCCCCCCCCCCTGCGAGCCTCCCCCCGTCGTCCCCTCGCCCCCTCTCCCCCCGGCGCCTCCCGCCCCCCCGCTCCCCGCCGAACATCCTCCCTGTCACCCGTGGGCCGCCTGACAAATCACTTCAAGGGCAGCCGAACTTTGAAGGACAAGACAAAGCTTCAGCATATGGTCCAATCCCCAGATGTTTGTCTTTCTTCCTCCTCCGCTCCCCCACCTCCCCCTTCTCGGGGTTCGTTGGAAACCCTGCTCCCGGCAGCGTTCTCCGCGCGCCCGGTGCCGCTCCCCCACCTCCAAGTTCAGCGCCGAGAAGTAGCTTAATTTTCCTTTACGTCTTTTGTTTCCCCGGCCTCCCTTTCTAGCTGATTAGTGGGAGGCAGGCGAGGTTTCTTTGAACCCAATGATTTATGTTTAACTCTGCAATTAAAGTAAGTCTCCTGGTCAGTGTACACGACGTGGGGTGCGGAGGAGGGACCCCGAGAGGCGGGCGGAGGTGGCGGGCGCTGCGCGGTGACCGGGTGCGGCGGGACAGCGCAGGCCCCCCGCGAGGCGCCGTCCCAAGACGCCTTCGCCTTCCGTGACCCCGCGGGGGTGGGGGTTCCCGAGTCACCGAGAGTGGGGAGCCTCCCCGAAGGAGGGGAGGGTGCGCAGCCAAGCGGCGGCTCCGCGACCCCTGTCCCCCCAACACCTCCGCCCCGGGGCGCGCCGGCACCTCCAGGCCCCGGCAGCCAGGAAGCCAGCCTCCCTCGGCCCGCAGGCCAACTCCGCTGCCGAGCTGGGGCGGGGGTGATGGAGGAGACGCTCCCCCCCACCCCCAGTTTGGGCGGATGAAAGCTGTCGCGCCGTGGGCGACGGGGAGGGGGGGCTGGCCCGGAGCGCGGGGAACCGTCCCGGCTCGACCCCGGCCCCCTGCCGGGGAAAGTGCGCGACGGGCTGGGGAGGAGCGAGCGCCCCGCCGCCGGGCCGGGCGAGGGCGGGCTGCCTCCGCCGGGCTCGCGCCGCCGGCTCGGGGACCAGCGCGCTTATCTCCCCCATTTCGGACCCGCCAGACCTCCCACCCGGTTCCCCCTGTGGGGTTGGTGACCCGATGCTGACGAAAAAGGCTGTGGGGCTGGAAGAGTGGCGCACATCTGGCCACAACAGCTCTGGGGCGAACTGTGTTTCACTGAGCCAAAGTGCCCCGTAGTTTACTTTATTCCACACCCCCCAACCTCTACCCCCTTGGCCGCGATCGATCCGTGAGCCCCCAGAGAAAGTCACTCCCCCCCTTCCCTAATCAGCCGCCTCTGTCTGTTTATAGCCAAGCAACTTTGCTCGCGAAGGGTCCACAAAGGCTTGGAGAGCGGCGGAAAAGATTCTCCGAACGCACTGGAAACAATGAAGTAGACGCGACCTGTGTGTTTGCACACACGTTAGCCAGTGAAATCCGATTGTCCTGGAACGAGCCAGCCCTCCAAAGGCTGCAGTCATTTTACTTCCTGTAATTTTATTTGCCTACATTTAGGGAAGGTAGAAGGTAATAATACCGAATAGGGAAAAAGAAAAGAGCACTCGGCAGTCTACTCTTTCCCACAAAATGTTTTCTAAGTGTCAGCATGTGGTGATGTCCTGTGCTACAGAGAATGGTCCTTCGGACAAAAATGGAAATTCTAACAGGAGAAACTGAGTTTACACGTCCAGATTTGTGGTTTTTATTGTTATTGTTCTCCGTCCTTTGGTGGGGAGAGTTTTCAATTAGTGTGGTGTTTTGTTTTGTTTTGTTTTACTTTTTGGTTATTCCCTGCCCTCCAACATTCTTTAACAGGAACTCTTACTATTTTAACAAAAGTATTCATTTAGTCACTTAAGAAACCCAAACTCGAATTATGTGAACAATGGACACAATAAAATATATTATCAATATTTTATTCTTGTATAGTAGAAAAAACGGTTCTACACAGAAGGATCAACTCAAATATTAAATGTTGTAAAATAGGCACTTTATATTTCCACCACGTTTTTATTTTCAAAAAAATGGTTGAATTAGCAGAAAATTATCTAAACTGTACATGCTGTAATTTCAATTTCTTAGCATTACTGCACTTACCCAAACCGTTTAAATAAGATTATGACGTTAAATCAGAGTTTTCCAAAAAACTGCAGAAGAGCTTGAAAGGTGAAAACATTTTTTTTTTTCTCTGCTATCCTAAATTAGCTTATATTATACAGTCTTTTTTGGACAATAGGTGAGCCTTGGCCTTTTGTTCTTTTTCTCTTATGAGATCGTAAAGGAACAAACGTCTGTTTTGCGACTGGGTGAGTAAGACATCTCCAAAAGAATGGCCATGGTCAGCATCCTCTACTTACCTAAACTAAATTACAGCTTAATAATATTGCATCATGTGCCGTACCAGTGCTCTTGCCCACCTGAGTGGACCGGGCCATTTTGCTGCCTAATTTCTCTTTTGTGTTATGTCTTCATCATCAAAATGCATTATTATTTCCTTTTCAAAATACAATGGGAATCCCTCCTGCCCCGCCCCCAAGTTCTGAAAATTCTCAAACCAGCCCTGGAGAAATACAAATGCACAAAGCGACAGGCGAAGCCGGCCCTGTGTTCAGCACTCAATCATTTCCTGTCACAGGTGCAACCACTATGCATTATCCTGCCATGATTGATAGAGTGGGTTTGTGCAGACTGGGGGAGCTGGGGAGGCTCAGATGGGGTCCTGTCATTTGGGCTCCATTTCATGCTACCTGTAGGGAAAAGGAAATTCTTTGCAGGGATTGGCTGTTTGGTGAGTTTTAAATTTTAGTTCTTCATATATGCTAGAAAGGTCATATTTTCTAAAAGTTAAATATAGGTTTAAGCTTTATCTTAGCTTAAACTTTATGCTGGGGGAAAACAAAACAAAACAGCGAATTGTGACACAGTAGGCTTCATTTTATTTAAAGTTGACACATTACGGAAGTAAGCCACAACCTGATTTCCCATAATTGTGTTAAGGTGTATAAAGTTATTTCCCTCAAATCTTAGTCTTTACACACACACAAAAAAAACCCAAACATGTTTGATTTATACCCCCAATGGCTTAAGTATACAACAACCTAATATTGAGATTGATGTCTATATAATAAGATTTAAAAATGTACTTATATCGTGTGAATCACTTTACTAGACAATGAATTATGTTATTGTATGCCCTTCAGTAATACGCCAAACCTACAGAATATCACAGTTAAGCAGAAATTTTCATCATTACAGATTGTAGTTGTACCTCATTTTAACTGGGGACCAGATTTTTTTAGTTTGCTTTTGCTATGATCAGTCAAGATCTTGACTAATTAATGTAAGATCAAAGATGACAACCATCTCACCAGTGTTATGAAAAACTGTAAAATCTTCTAGGTCCTTCATTTCTTTTTGAAATGGCTAAAGGCAAAATGATTTGCATAAGGAGGTCTCAGATTTTAAAATGTAAAACTTCTTTCATTGGGATTGTTAAGTGGCTTTCAATGATGTCCACAGATGTTCATGCACCCACCGCAATGCTTTAATATTTTTCCTTGTGATTTTGATATACAGCCTGATAGATTAAAATGATAGAACAGGAGTGGGGAATACAATGGCCTTTAAAATGTTCCCTTTTTTGAAGAAGATAGCAGGAGGGGAAGAATGAAGGGGAGTAAGTCAGAGGGGGAGAGGAACCATGAGAGACGATGGACTCTGAAAAACAAACTGAGGGTTCTAGAGGGGAGGGGGGTGGGGGGATGGGTTAGCCTGGTGATGGGTATGAAAGAGGGCACGTTCTGCGTGGAGCACTGGGTGTTATGCACAAACAATGAATCATGGAACACTACATCAAAAACTAATGATGTAATGTATGGTGATTAACATAACAATAAAAAATTTAAAAAATGTTCCCTTTTTGGACACCGTAATATTCATTTAGATCATTTCATAAGTGTAGCAAACAATATTAAATTTCTCCTAGAAATTTGCCAACTAAATTATGTTCTCAAATATCAATTCATGCTTAATGTAGTTTTCTTAAACTGGCGACACTTAGCAGAAAAATTTCTGTCTAGAAAAGAAGCCTGCACCTATAAAGAACTTTTGTTTTTGTATTTCTCTTTCTATAGCAACAGCAATCTGGCATAATACAACAGTTTAAAAATCTGATGGCCCAAATATCAATCATTTGGGGTAAATGTTTATATAACAACATTTATGAAGATATATTGATAAAAGGTAGTTTATATTGCCATTTTCTCTTTTTTGTAAAAATTGGAATGAAAGGGGGCATGAAATCTTAAATGTTTTCTAGACTAGACTAGGAAATTAATGGACATTATTTAAATAAACATAATGCTGCGTAAATGTGTAGATTGCTGTATTTATGGATATAATGTAAGTAACTACAATGTCAACTACCGTCTTAAAAATTGTACATTAGTTTCATTTGGAGCAACGTTGAAAAACAGAACCCCCTCTGCCCCGCTGCCTCAAGGATTTTAAGTATTTTTTGGAGGACCTTTAATATTGTACCTATGAGGATAGTCCATTTTAAGATGCTAAAATATAAAGAAGCAACTTTAAAATGCACATCACTTTATTGTAATTAACGCTAGGCTGTACTAGATTCATAGTTAATTCTATTCATTTGTTTTATGTTAACCAGCACGCAAGACCAGTAGTTATAAAGTGTTCATGATGTAGAATGTGCCTTTAGTAGGTCATTTATTATTTTAAAATGAAAAATGTTCTCTTCCTTATGTTACAACATCACCATGTTAAGGTGCTTATTCAAGAAGAAATAACTTGTGTGTATACATAGAAATGTGCCATTCTCTTAAATACCAGTGAGTTTCAGTTCTTTTTTGAAATCCATTTATGACTTACAAATAATAAAATGGATGCAGATTGAAAGACGGTTACAATTGAATGAAACAGAAACTTTGTGGGAGGGTGAAGGGAACTTCGGCATTGGATATGAATATGTCTGTCCTTTTCACACTGAGGTTTTGACGACTTTATTTAAGTCTAGACTTAGACTCGAACATTGAGAAGCCAAAATGAGATACCACACAGTTGACAAATTCACCTCTTTTGCCTTTATAAATATATGATATGCTCAAAAGCAGACCCGAAGCTGTCCCAGTGACCACTAAGTGAGTCAGCCAAAGAGCCAGAGACATTTTCAGCGTCTTCCCGGCAGACTATGGTGAGGCCACCTGAGAAGGAAGAGAAGTGGAGAGTTTTCTTCTGAATAATAGGAGATACTGCTCAATGAATAAAAGTGTCTATACATTTCTGTTTTTCTCTCAAAACACACAGACACACAGACACACACACACACACACACACACACACACACACACACACACACACTGGCATTCTTCCAAGAATAATACCATCATGCCATAATGGTGGGAGTGAAGGAAGAAAAAAATGTTCTATAAAAATCTGGAGGCTAAAAATTGATTTTGATGAGCTTGAATAATGTCGCCCCATTTTTTTGTTTCCATTTTTGCTTCTTGTGGGATGCAGAACGCGGTTATCAGATTCGTCCTCCTGCAGCACCTTTTAGTTACAAGCTAGGATAATAACTTTAAGAATAAATCTCGAAACGAGTTGAGTAAGCTAGCTAAGGAAACCATAACCCAACTGAGTTCTCTACTGGAAAGACACAGTTCTTACTTTTCCACATCCCTTTTACTCCCAGCTGATCTAAATGCAGCTGCTTTTTGTTTAATATCTTAGAGCTTCTGATTCTTCATGGCTTACAAGGTATGAGGTATTGTGCCCATAGCTTGCTCATGTAAATTTATGAAGACTGGTGTATAGATGTGTTAGTACTAGGGTTAACATACATAGGAATATTTCTCAAGTGAAAGCAATATAATTAGTAATATAGAGTACAAAAAAGATGGGGCTCAAGTGCCTGTCTGAGAAAAATGCTAACATGTAACCAAGTCAGGATACAGATGTCCATGCAACTCAATGCATAAACTCAGAATATTAGTCTTATTATTTTCTTTTCAGCTAAAGAGCAATGTAGAAAAATTATTAGAGCCACAATTCCAAATTGTGTAGGGAAATTGAAAAAAAATCAAAGGCATGTAGGTGGGAATGCGATTTTTCAGTTTTATCATTGCAACTTACTTGTCTTAGATGGCAGAAAAACTGAAAACACGTTAAGTATGGGTCTGTAGTACCAGCATCACTTCATATCTCATCAGCTGGAAGCCCCCTCCAGACCTCCGGAACCAGATTCTTCAATGGTGGGGCCCAGGCACCTCTATTTAAACAAGCACGCAGGAAAATCTTAGGTACATTAAAGTTTGAGAACCCTATCTCAAAGTGTCACAAGGTGTTTTCATCTTTCTCAGAAATGCATTTCCCCAAAATAGTGTATACTTTAAATATGTTTATATCAGAAGATATGTCTTATGTAAGAAGTGAGACTAATTAGAAAATCTTAGAAATTTGAAACCTGTGTCTGAATTAAGTTTCAGACTCTATATAATGTGCTTAAGTTGAAGTCTTTGAGGTTGAGATAATGTACAAACTTTCTTGTAGGCATAATGTATAAACTTTCCTATATTAGTTTTACTAGCATGAAGCACAAATGTGTTAAGTCGTTATATCTAAATGCAGTGGCTTTTTGGGAGTCCTGTTTTTAATGACTATAAGGGTAGCCCTAAAGTCTCTGGCCAGTCACAGTTTGTGAGGGTCTTTACCAGCCTGTTTCTCTTGTGTAGATCACTTCTCACCCTGGATCACAAAAGAGGTGGGAAAGCAGGAGAAACAGTGGAGAAATAAAATCATCTGAGCAGTGATGGTTGTTTGACAAAAAGAACAAATGGCATTTTGGGGAAACACCTTGGCTATTGAGTCAAGATTGAGATGCCCATGAGAGAAACCATTGGCAGTATAACTTAGATTTGGTCAACACATGTATGTCGCGTAGAAGTATGGTGCAAAACCACTTAGAGAGCTCCGAATCACCTCCTTTGCCTCTAAATCTCCTTCTTGATAGAGGAAATGCCAGTGACTTCTGTTCCGCAGTCCAATGGAGCACTCTGTCCATGGAGCTAGCAAGCTAGAAAACAAGCGGTAGCCCCTCCTGAAGAGAGGATGAGTTTGTCATTCGGGAATTAAACCATGAGTGTGTATTAAGCGTCGACTCTATACCAGCGTGGTGCAAGGTGTCAAGAAGAAACACAGAAGACTCAAAGGAGTCTGTGGTACCCTCAAGACTCTTTTGACTTTGTTGAAGAGAGTATGGTTGCTGATTCAAAGAATGGGAAAGCCAAAACCAAGCAGGGTTCTATTTACCATAAATGCAAATTGAGCTCAAAGAAGATGGTGTTCAGTTGCAAGTAACAGAATCCTTGAGGAATGGACTGAAACCCACGGAAGAATACTCAGCTGCATAGTCTTTGGACTGGCATGAGAAAGGCCTGTGTGATCATCCAATGTCCTGCTTCTCTTCCTCACCTTCAGCAATGTCAGCTTCATCCTAAGCCTAGCTTGCTCGCAGTCCCAAGATGTTTTCCAGACGTCCCCTATGCCTGCATGTTTGTGTGTGCATAGGAAAAGAGTACATCTTTGTCCCAGCATTTTAACAAAACCTTAAGTTCTGTATGTCTCTCCCTGAACCAAATTTGCCCTCAGGACAATCCAGTGTGCTGGTTGGTTGAGCCCAAGGCTCAGATCCCACTTTCAGAGCTGAGGACGGAGGCTGCCAAACAAGCCTTACTAGACAGAAAGTGGGACTTAAGACGGAGGGAACGAAGGATGAGGAGGCAGACAACAAGCATCTAATATTAGGGGTGACTAAGGGCCGGAGTACTGAGGCTTACTTCTTGTAAGAGCTGGCACTGGACTGGCTCTAGAAGGGCTGGTAAATGGAGGGGAAAGGAGAGAATTTTCCAAGCAGCTGGGAAAGGAAAATCCAGCACAAAGTCAAGAATAAGCATGGGTAACGGGAACAACGAAGCATTTCCGACCAAACCAAGCATTCATGTTGGAGAGTGCAGGAATTAAGTTTGGGGTTTGGGGTTACCTTGTGCAGGAGAGACCAGTTTAGATTTCACAAGATAAGCAATAGGGAGCTATAGATTGGTTGAGGGAACGAGTCTCAGGGTAAGAATTTTCACTTACAGTGTTTCGTTTTTTTCTGAAACAAATTTCACATATCCATTTTTTTTTTGAGCAATTCTGTGTGAGATGCTGGATATCCAAAGATGAAAAGGACAGATCCTGCACTCAGAGAGTCCCCAGCATCATAATCTAGGTCCATGTGACACCATTTCCAAATGACCTCAGCATAATTTTACCCCCATGAATGCACTTAAAAATAGAAAAATATGATAAAACATGATTTTCTCTTTTTCTAGAAAAGAATCCTATTTCCCAGATCTTCAGGTCTTCAGGAAATCGACATTCCGATTTAAAGGCCTTGCTTGGTCTTCTATTTTGCCACGGTAAAATACACCCTAATGAGCTTTGGGGGTAAGGAAGGAAATGAGAAGCCTCAGGGGTGGAGGGACCCGAGTTATTGGGGGAAAACAAAAGATCATAAACCCAAAGTGGAAAGAAATGCCCTACAAAGGAAGGTGCAGGGCCGAGAGAGAGCCCGCGTGTGCTCTTCGGTGGAGCCCTCGTGTCTCCCAGTGGGCGGGGCCGCCTGGCCACAGGGACAGGTGTCAGGCGGAGCGGTGGCAAGTGACTGCCGGTGAGTGATTGCACCATCAGTTTCCTGCCGCGATCCATCATGCGGCCCCAGCCGGTGAAGAATCACAGCCTCAGCAAGGTGCTGAGCCCAGCAACATATCATTAAACAAGGTTACCACCGGCAGATTTGTTCCCATGATCAATCTGGTCAATAACCGTTCCATCTCACTGTACAATGCCGCCCCCAACCCCACCACCTTAAAACATAAACAAGTATTATGAAAGCACTTGCAGAACAATGTATAGCTTTCTGAAGTCTTCATTTCTCCTGTGGCATTCTGCAAGCTTCTTTAAAAACCCTTATAAATCATGAAAAGTAACCTTTACTACAGGATATATCCTCAGGCAAGTGCTCTACCCTAATTCCATATTTTATTACCTGATACTGACTGATTTTTTTTCTCCAATTGATTACTGAATAGCATTGGGACAATTTCTTTTTTTATTTCCCCTCAAGTCTGCATAGCTCACTAGTTTCTTCCCTTAGGAGGTCCCAAATGAGATAGAAGTAAAACACTTACTGCTTTTAGTGTTCGGCTTTAATTCTCCTGTTTTGCATTTAACTCTTCACACACCTAGGCCAACAAATTACTCAGTGGTACTGCATACTCGCCTTCCAGAAAAGATCTTGACTTTGTTACAGAGTAATTGAGACTGGTAAATGTTATAGCCGTTAGAATTTAGAAAATTGAACAGGAATCTCATGGGAAAAACCTATTCAGTTTTCTTAGCTGGTAAGTTAGAAACAGAAGATCCTAGTACATATGGGAACTTTTAAAAAAATGAAAAAGAACACCCACAAATATAAGTGCTTATTCCAAAAAAGAAGCAGTACTTTCCAAATATAATCCATCCTTCCTGACTTGAATCCCTGGGATTCTTTCAGGAACTATGGTTGTAAGTTTATATCCATCAAGTTATACATATCATATATATATATATGCTTAAAAATAGACACATTGGTGATCTCTGCCTTACCAAAAATCATGAGAGTTTAATTGTATAACCTAATTGCTTAACTGATTTTGGAGAAAATTACAAATCTGAACTCAAACTCCATCTAACTTTCAAAATTTTCATCACTATGAAAATAAAGTTTGTTCCCACTTCCACCTTTAGGCAAGGGCCCCCTGTGACTATCCGGGAAGAGAGGACAGATTTCCTTTTTAAATCCTTCCAGAAATCTTGATTAATCACATTAAATAGAATAATCCATATAGAAACTTCAGTTGCCTGATCTATTTTTCTTTATTCTTTTATTCAAATCCATTTCCTTTCTTCCTTCCTTCTTTATCTTCTTAGTGGAGATGGATTGCAGGTGGGCATTTATCTCCACATAGAACACCATTTAAGTTAAATGGTTAGGTTGATCTCAAGTTAAGTATTCATGGATAGAAGTTAACTCCCCTTGATGCTCATAGTACAAAACATACCACTGGCTTGATAAATCTGAGAATTCTTGCCAAGTAAAAATTTAGACATTTAGAGAAAGTTGAACTCATTGTTTAGACTTCAAAAATGTATTATTGTTTCTCCTTTTAAATGTAGGATATATTTCCTGAATACTAATGGAATTCACTCTTGACATTATTGCTTAAAAATGTTTATTCTTTAGTCTATTTGTGAATATTCTTCGAGTGGTCCTTGCCATGAAGTCAGTTTGAAGAAGAACATTTAACATGTATTGATTGCCACTAAGAAACTGATTGCCTACTGAGGTAGATTAAAAGCATGCTTTGTTCATTCAGAAGATGTGTATTAGTCTATTCTATTCTGTCTAATATGAGTTCCAAATTCTCCTCAGGAACATCATTTCATATATCAAGGCTGATGGCACGATAAGAGTGTTATAGATTTGTAGCTTTTAATTCATTTATAGGAGAAAAATAGAAGAGAGTTGTAGTAGGCCCGGGTCATATCTGCAATTCAACAAATATTTATTGAATGCCTGTTGTGTGTAAGGCACTGTGTTTCGGTTTTTTCTTACAATAATTCCATGGTTACATAACATTGCTATGTTCAGAAGATACTAAATCTGAGTCATGCAGTAGAGACTTAATTTGGTTAAAACCTGGATGACTTATAGTCAAGACACAATATTCATGGCAGCTTGGTAATGGGCTTAGGTGGCTCTTATAGCACAATAATGCAAAAAAATTGAAGGGAGCTATTGCTTCCATAATACACTATAATTTGACTTAGGCTCTGTATAGATACAGTCATCAATAACTCAGTAAAAACAATTTCACAACTAAGCATCAGCTCTAACAACAAAAATGCCTAGACTCTTGAAAGGAAGGTGATGGAAATACAAAGCATTCTTTCCATTATCCATTATCTTTCTTTGGCTATTGATTTAACTAATGACTTAAACTCAAATTTAGAAGGGCATAAATGAAAAATATATATATGTATAAATTAATATATATTATAAGTGGCTTTAAAGAGTATTTTCATGGCATTTTTGATATTGTTCAAAAAATTATTTTCAAGCATTAGTAAATATCCAAATTCTGTTTAAATAATAGCATTTCATTTTTAATTTAATAAAATTATTCTTTTAATCACACTAGCCTAGAAACATTTGTCCCTATTTAAGGATATTGTAAACTTTCCTGCAGGTGCGCATGAGCATGTGCATGCACATGTGTGCGTCTTTTTTGGTTTTTTGGGCCTCTGTTGTAAGCTTCAGTTGTGTGCCTCTTAGAAATTAGATAATTTTCAAAAACCCTTCAACTGCATATTACATAAATTTAATTCTCAGTGGAGATATTGCAGAGAGTCCATTAAATACTTTAGAGATTCTATCATGGCATTTACCACCCATTCCACATGGAATTCTTAATTCAGAAGTCTTTTCTATGGAATTCCACTCATCTCAAATCAAATGTGCTTAGGGGAATGCATCGCAAACCCTGAGAGTCACTTAATGACAGTGACCATTTTAGTCTGCTTCCACATTTGTTTTTGGCTGGGTCATTCCATTTAGACACTGTAAGGTCAATACAACAAAGTAAGTAAGTAAGCCTTGAAAGCCTTTGTCTTAACGAAGGTCCACCCCCTTTCTCATATCTAGTACGTTACCCAGGGTCATGATGCAATCAGCATGAGATTTAATGATGACTGTTGCATAGTTTAGACCATTCTATTCTGGTTATTTTGAGTCCCAATTTCTTCTCTGTAATACAATTACATATGTCCCTAGGTACAATAAAACAAGCACTCTTTCTTCTGAAAGAGAAATGGATTTATCTAGGCAAGGATGAAGTTCTGGGATGGAGACTAGGAGTGGTAGGGAAGACAAGGTTTTTGGTTTGGTTTGTGTGGTTTTAAATTTCCATCAGGGCTAGAAATGAGCTTATGGAGGCATTGCAGGTGGATAACTCAGTGTTATAAAGGACAGGATTTGCAAAGTTTTTTGGTTGATGCTAATAAAGAGGCGAACCTGGTTATTTCTGAAGGGCTTTGTCTTGGATTTTCCATTTTGGCTCTTTAACTTCTGGCCACCATAGCTTGGATGCTCCTTCCTAGTTTCTACCTAGTGAAGCACAATTACAAGTAGTCAACACACAGAGGCCTAGCCGCACCCCCCCCCCCCACCCTGCCCACCGCCGATAGCTTACTGGAGGCTTTCTGATACATGTTTTGCCGGGAGTAGAGTCCTTCAAATGGTAACAATCTCATACTTGTTAAGATTCTGTGGTCAGATATGGTACCTCTCCCTCTACAATATCAGGTGGCTGTGTGGTGTTTTTGTTATCATTTCTGGATAGAGCTGTGTGCACCATGACAAAACAAGACTAATTGAGAGTTTCTGTGTGTCCAATCAGCCATGATGCATTAAGAAGGCTAAACATGAACAGCAGGAACCTGTAAGTTCAGGCTCTTGCAATTCATCTCACTAGAGTAGACAAGTTGCAGGAAATCATGTCTACTAAAACACCAAATAAATGTACTTGGTTTTGCCATGTTCTTGATGTTTTACTTTCTTGCTTGCTTCATTCAACAAACACAACGGGGGCTCTCTGCAGGCTGTCTGTGATGACTGGGGATTTAAAAACACAGCTCCAGAAGCTCAGGGTCTAAAGTAGTAACTTGAGAAGTAACAAGATCAAGCCAGGATTATGTGATAAGTGCAGCCTCATGGGTACACACCAGGTGCGCTGAGAGTTGGAGTCAGGGAGCTGTACTTTTAGCACCATACCAGGAAGGGCTTTGTGAAGGAGTTAATACTTTCAAGTAGGAGACTGCTATCCAGAGAAGGAGGCAAAAGGAGCAGCATGAGAAGAGGCATAGATGTGGAAAAAGCCAACCTCTCTGTCCACAATCCCAAAGGAGTGCAATAAGGCAGATATAGATTGCCTGCAAAGTATAGGTGAGAGATGAATCTCTATCAGTGGGCAGGCCCCACCTTCTAAAGAGATGTGCTGAGAAATGTAGACATGATGCTGAAACAGAGAAGAGTAACTCAGCAGCAGCCTTGGAAAGGATTCCTCTTCTTCTGTGGAAGAATTCAACTTAGAGTACCAACAAATTCTTTTAAAAATGTATTTCACATAAAATCATAATTGTAAAAGCAATTAACTCTACTGTCAGTATAAGGCATACAAATCTCTGCTTTAATAGAGGTTTGTAATCATTGTGCCCATTAAAGAAGGCATCAACCCATTATGTCTGAAAGTCATCAACAGAAATAAAAGCAAAATCATTATAGAAATAGGCAATTATCTACAGAAGCAAGAAGGTGAGTATCATGTGAAATGAAAAGTGGACCACACACCTAGTGAAATTATACTAAAAGGGAAAATTGCATAAGTCTACACATATGTCTTCTTCCTTCAAGAATATGCCTGTCAAAAGGATTTGAAAGGACCTGCCAAAATTGGGGAGGAGGCCCTAAATTTTTAAAGGGAGTATTGTAAAGGGCTATTCTAGATGGACAGCTTGTGATGGAGAACTAGTATGATTCTCTCAGTTGCTCAGCTTTTCCTATGAGGGATAGGACTTCTCAAGTTCCTACTAGGAAAGCAGAAGTAATGTTACTTAGAAATAAACAGTTAGTGGGCTGAGTTGGGCATAAGTGCTGCACTCAGTGGTTTTATGGTAGACATACATTTGGTGGAGGGCAGTCTCCAAGTCAACGATAGCAAAAGTTACCCATCTTTGATTACTGCATTTAATTGGGGAATTCTTCTAAAGAGAAGATACAAGAATCATAAATGAAAAATCAAAAATTTCTATAAGGAATATATTAGGATAAATAAAAATTTAAAACTATTTGGCCTTAGACACAAAACCCAAAATGAAAGCACAAACATCATGCAAAACGTTAAATAGAGGATATGCAAGAGCTGACTTTCTGTTTACCTTTCAGTCTTATAGATTATATATATATATACATACATATATATATAACATAACTATGTAAATGTCATAGATTATATATACACACATATAAAGAAAATATATATAACACACATATATGTATAAAATGATTGGGGTTAACAGTGGGCTACTAGTAAGGAGATAGAATCAGTAATCAAAAACCTCCCAACAAACAACAGTCCAGGACCAGATGGCTTCACTGGTGAATTCTACCAAACATTTAATGAATGAATACCAATTTTTCTCAAACTCTTCCGGACAAGGACATCACAAGAAAAGAGAATTACAGGCCAATATCCTTGATGAATATTCAAAAATCCTCAAAAAATATTAGCACACTGAATTCAACAATACATTAAAAGGATCATACCCCATGATTAAGTGGAATTTCTTCCAGGGATGCAAGGATGGTTCAACATCCACAAATCAGTCAGCGTGATGTACCACACTAACAAAGTGAAGGATAAAAATCATATAATCATCTCAGTAGATGCAGAAAAAGCATTCTGACAAAATTCAACATCTATTTATGATAAAAACTCTCAACAAAGTGAGTATAAAGGAAACGTACTTTGCAAATATTATTTTAGGCCAATTTCTGTACCTTTCTCCACGCATGAACATTTGGAGAAATACGAATAGAATCCATTCAAAATACATAAGCTTTTGTAACTTACTAAACTGGGAAAATAGAAATACATTATCATTTATTCACAGACACTAATGATTCTAGGAAGGATTAATAAGCTCAACAAGCCAAATGATTAGAATTGATGACAGAAAGTGCAAAGAACCTTAATATTTTCTCTGCTGAAGATATAAATTCACAATTAGGGTTAAGCCACCTCCAAAGCACAGCACACACATATATGTACACACATATTTAGTTTATTCACTAATTCATTCCGAAACTCTTGAGATCCTACTATATTCCAAGTATGCCATGTTTATAGGAGTTGAATATAGTAATTCCTGTCCTCATAGAGCTTACACTGGGCAAGATGGATACAAATAAAGATGGGGGAAAACAGTAATTCCAAGTTGTAATGAGTGCTAGGAAGGAAATGTTATGAGATAAAATAATCCATGTGGATGGCCAATTTTATGTTGGAGGATTGAGAAAAATGGTGTATTATCTCATTTATGTTTGCTGAAGATTATTTTTGAAAATAGAAAGTACTAAAGTATTAAAGTATGCCAAATAAATGGATTCGAAAATATACATGTGAAATAGGTTTTATTTAATCTATGAGATACAAACCATAATTTGGGTTAAAGAAAGAGGTTCAAAGAATAGGAACATTAGAATGAGGCTTCTGAAAAACCAGGTATTTTTTTTGTGTTTCTGTTCTCTATTTTAATGAAAAAAATTTTAACAAAAATTCAAATGTCAGTGACTAAAAGCAAAAGGTAAAAACTGCAATCTTAAAAAGACTCTACTTGATCGTGATAGCTATTTTAATCTCATTTAAGTATTTCTGGTGACATATGGAAAATAGTTATATTTTACAATTAAGTTAATAAAATTTAAAGTAGAATAATAGGTTTTTTCCTAACAATCAGAAAATTAATTTATATTTTAAAATTTACATTTTTGTGTTTTGCTTTGAGTTAAAGTGGAGAATCTCTGTCTGTCTGTCACACACACACACACACACACACACACATTCATAATACACATCCCTATGCAAAATGAAATGCAAAGTTGAGTGCTTATGGTGAATGCAGGGTTGAATAAATGTAATGATTTTATCAATGCAGCATACTTTAGGTCAAGAGTTGTGTTTTCTTAAGACCACATTACTGGATAATTTGCATTAATTATTTTTTCATGTTGAGGCACACTTGAAAAAAAAAGAGATCAAAAAAAAGAAACAATTAAATTGGGTGAAATGTCTCCAAACTTTGAATGTAGTCTATGTGACTATAGACACTGTGGTAAACAGAATAATTGCCCCCAAAAGTGTCCATGTCCTTCTTAATCCCTGAAATTTGTGAATATGTGATTTTACACAGCAAAGGGGACATTGCAGATGCAATTAAAGATTGTGAAATGGGGAGATTATCTTGGATTATCAATGCAGGCCCAATGTAACAACAAGTATACTAATAAAGGAAAGAGGGAAGTAAGAGTCAGAGGACAAAACATGCAGATGGAAGCAGAGATCAGAATGATGCATCATGGGCTTTGAAGATGAAAGTGGGCCACAAGCCAAGGAACGTGGGCCTCTGGAAGCTAGAAAAGGTAAGGAAACAAATTCTTCCTTGGGTTCCTTTATGCCCTTGCACTGCTTCTAAATGGAACGTAGACCTATCAGTACTTTGATTTTAACCCAGTGAGACTTCAAAGCTCCATATTTATAAGATAAAAACTTTGAGTTGCTTTAGGAAACTAATACAGAAATAGAACCTCATAGATCATATAAAATAAAGATAGCCAATAGTCTAAAATCCTTTTCAAATTTCAGGGAGTGGATGACTTCATGAAGTTTGAAGACATCAAAAATGTAACTAGATTCCCTCTTTGGTTGTTATAATGGTTTACCATGTCTCCTTTTTAAATCAAAAGATAAAAGAAAAAATATTTATAATGCTTTAGATTTCAAATCCATAAATTTACCTTGAACAGTTTTCAAAGTACCATGGACACTTGGGACTGCTTCTTGGTGGTGCTTATGGTTCTCGACAGAAAATGACATAAGAATAACATTGAGGTAAAAGTTTAAAAATTTCTCTTAGATATTTCCCTGTAAGTCCCATTACTCTTGTTCTAATGTATTTTTAATGAACAGTTAAATAATATAATAAAAGCTAAAAAAAGTTAATTAAAATATAAAATAGTACAGAAAAGTGAACTTTTCTTAGGTGACGTCTTTAATGAATGTTTTGGAAAGTGAATTCACTTGTCTAACCAGTACCTAAATCAAAAAATGGTACAACCAGCATCCCAGAAGCCCTCCTTGAACCTTTCTCGATCATTATCCTCTTCAAAGAAAACTGCCATTATTGCCTCTTTCATCCTATTTTGCCTTTTACGCACTTCATATAAATGGAATCATACAGTATATATTTTTTCATCTTGTTTCTTCTGCTTAACATTATGTTTTTGAGATTCATTTTTACAATACCGAATCTTTCAAACTATGAATATGGTATATTCCTCCATTTATTTAGATCTTACTTAATTTCTCTCAGAAATGTTCTGTGGTTTTCGCTGAGATACTGCACATTTTCATTAGATTTATCAGTAGGTGTTTAGTTTTTGTGTCATTATAAATAACGTATTTTTTAAAATTTCATTTTTCTAAATACTTGCTACACTATAACATACAATTGATTTTTGTTATTGACATTTTGTCTAATTACCTTGCTAAGTTTATTTAATAATTCTGATAATTTGTGTGTTAACTTTTTAAAGTTTTTCTATGTACATGATCAGTTTATCTACAAGTTATGTCAACTTTATTTCTTCATCATCCTTTTATCATTTCTTTCTTTTTCTTGACTTATTTCCATCGGGTATAATTTTCTTTCAGCAAGAAGAACTTCCTTTAGAGTTCTTTGTAAGACAGGTCTGCTAACAGTGAATTCTCTCAGTCTTTATTAAGTGGGAATGTCTCTTCTTTACCTTTTGAAGGATGGTTTTGTTGGATAACGAGATCTTGGTTGGCAATGGTTTTTCTTACAGCATTTTGAATATATCATTTCACTTACTTCTGGGCCCTGCTCTTTCTGAAAAGCAGTCAACTGTTAATCAAAGTGTTGTTCCCTTTTACATGGAGCAATAATCTTCCCTCTCTGCTCTAATTTTCTCTTTGTGTTTGCATAGTTTTTGGCTATGATGCTTTTAAGTGTAGATCGATTGTTTTTATTCCATGTAATGTTTCACTGACTCTCTTGAATTGGTAGATTAATATTTTCATAAAATTGGGGAAGATTTTTGTCCTCTTTTTTTCAGATAAGTCCCCTCCCTCTTTTCTGTCTCTCCCTCCACTATTTCTTAGCCTTCTATTATATGCATTTTTGTATGCTTGATATTGGTCCAATTGGTCTCTCTTGCTCTGTTCAGTTTTCTTCAATCTTTTTTCCTCTCTGTTCTTTAGATTGTATCATTTCTCTTGCTTTGCTTTCAAGTTTACTGATTGTTTATTCTATATATAGATACAGACATATACTCTCTCTATATATATAGATAGATAGATATGTATATATATATTCTATACATATATCCTATATAGTGAGGTTTTCTTTTCAGTCATAATTTTCAATGGTAGAACTTCCATTTAATTTTTTTTAGGCTGTATTTCTTTACTGAGATTTCTTTGATGAGATGAGTCACTGTCATATTCTGTCATAATTTTTGTTAAAGCCTGAACATTTTAGATAATATATTGTAACACTTTTGGATTCTGATTTCCATGAGGATTTCTGTTGTTGCTGTTTTCTGTTTAGTTTGGTTAGGTTTTTTTTTAAGATTTATTTTATTTATTTTAGAGAGAGAGAGAGCAGGGAGGAGGAGCAGAGGGAGAGGGAGAGAGAGAGAGAGAATGTCTCCAGCAGACCCCCTGCTGAGCACAGAGCCCAAGGCAGGGTTTGATCTCACAATGCTGAGATCATGACCTGAGCCAAAACCAAGAGTTGGACACTTAACTGACTGTGCCACCCAGGCACCCCAATTTTGGTTAGATTTTTATAACTTGCCTAGACTTGTCTCCTCTACAGAACCTCTCTCTCCATAGTGTGTGGCTGCTGATTTCTCTACTAATTTCTTTTTTTAAAAAATATTTAATTTAAGCCTGACTTCCTAAGCATTGTCCTGTGTCTCCATAACATAATGATCAGCAAATAATTCATCAGAGGTTGTCTTCAAGTACATCTCTCTGGAAAGTCTTCCCCCTTTGTTGATAGATTTATGTGTGGGTTGGGAAGTGAATGCAAAGCTCAAGAAGTTTTTAGGTCCTCCCTAGCTTTTACTTTCTGCCAGGTCCTTGTGGATCTGCCTGCATGTGGATACAGGCTCACAGTCAGCCAGAGAGATATGGAGGGATTAGGACCACTCAGGTCTTCTTTGAACGAATATACAGCCTCTTATTTAGCCAGAGATGTATGGATAGCATATTAAGCCACACTATGGTCCTCTCATTGCAAGATTTGCTGTCAAATTTAGGGCTGGTCCACCAGTCTTTTGCTTACCCCAGATCAGAGTTCAACCTCAGTGCAACAAAGCTGTTGTCCTATTCCAATTCAGTTTTGCATTTTTATTGACAATACTATGGGATGTGGACCTCCCCTCCTTCTGTTCTAGATAAGGTTCCTCTCCCCACCAATCAACAAAGCAGGTGACTTCACAGCCAGTGCTTCCCTGGTAGCAGGAGAGCACCAGTGGAGCTGGGAGCAGCCCCAGGCAGGAATCTCCTATACTCCCACTAATCTTACCTTAAGTTCAGCATTTTTCACGAATAAATACTTCTAAATTCATTGTCAATTTCCAGAGCCCCAAAGTGGTAGTTTGGGGCAAATTTATCCAGTTTTATAATTGCTTTTGCAGGGAGAGAATTTGTTGATTTCTTCACTTTGCCATCACTAGAATTACTGTTCTGTAAGAGGACCTGAGTGGCTCAGTTGGTTAAGTGTCCAACTCTTGGTTTCAGCTCAGGTCTTCCTATCAGGGCCATAAGTTCAAGCCCCACATTGGGCTCCATGTTGGGTTGGAGCCTACTTTAAAAAGAAAAAGAATTACTGTCCCGTTATTCCCACTGAGAGAAATGTTAATAAAAGTTTCCTGAGCAGCGATGTGAATGAATTTTAGAAACATAATATAGTGCAGAAAAAAGTAATTTCTTAGAAGATTCATACAGTTTGATGATATTTCCAGGAAACATGAAGACAAGTAAACCTTTAGCAATGAATTGTCTAGAGACATACATAAGTGATGGAAATACAAACACAAAAATGTAAAGGAATAATTCCCAAGTAATGAAAAACAAAATTAGAAGAATTATACATGCAAAATTTACTTTGGGTAATGGTAGCCATGGGAGTTGAGAGTGACATGTAAATATAATGGTACAGTTTTTGAATTGGGTAGTAGATTTATGGGTGTTTATGGTATTTTCTCTCTTAGCTGTAAGAGACATAGCTATATTCTGACATGTATTCTTTTGTATGTATCAAATAACAGATTAAAAATTTTGGCACAAAACAAAATCTAAACATCATTACCACCACAACAAAAATTTCCCCACTTTTAGAGCTTTTTATATTTATATTTTTATATTTCCATTCTGTAGCAATATCTTATCCTAGTTTTTTTTTTTTTAAGATTTTATTTATTTGACAGAGAGAGACACAGCGAGAGAGGGAACACAAGCAGGGGGAGCGGGAGAGGGAGAAGAAGGTTTCCTGCCGAGCAGGGATGCCGATGCGGGGCTCGATCCCAGGACCCTGGGATCATGACCTGAGCCGAAGGCAGACGCTTAACGACTGAGCCACCCAGGCGTCCCTCTTATCTTAGTTTTATATTTCTTTCTTAGGACTGTCCCTCTCACTTTCAAATTCTACATCTAAACCTGGAAACTTCACCTTTTTAACCATCTCCTTTGGCCTTAAATGTAATAATCTAGACCTAGACAATGATGAACTAGAGGTTTCTTTTTCTATCTAAAAAATCAAGTTTCCTTTGCATTCAAATTCATGAGTTATTAGTGGTTCATCCAAAAAATATTATTTTAAATTACTTACTTCCAGTAAAATTAATTCTTCTACAATATGTGCCAAGTTTGTCCAGGTACACCTGTTTTCCAGTTGGGGAAAGTGTACTACTCAGGTCGATTGAGATGACCAGCTCCAGCAATAGCATTTTATCAATATTCTAGATTTTAAGATGTATTTACAATCAAGAATGCATCATTCCCTATCAGACATGTTAAACTGAGATATTGTGGCTTTGGGTGAGATGGTGGAGATTTGTACTAGTGTAATGGCAGAAGAAAACTATTCAAGCAAGCACTTTAATGTCTTACTCCTCAAATGCAAAATAATAATTCTTAAAAATCAACTTTATTGAGGCATAGCATGCAGTTTAATTCATTGTGACAAAAGTATCCACACCCGTAACCACTACTGTAGTCAAGATATTGAATAACTCCAAGATCATGCTGGTTTCCTTTCATAGTCAGTCTCCTCTCCCATCCCTGGTCCCAGGCAACCACAGTTCTATCTTTTGCTGTTACATATTGCATTTTCATTTTCTAGAACTTTATGTAAATAAAATCACACAGTATGTAGTCTCTTATCAGGCTTCCCCCGTTCAGCGTAACATTTTTATATTCATCTATGAGGTTTTGTGTATTGATCATTCAGGTCCATTCTTGCTGAGTAATATTTCTTTGTACGGATGTTCCATAATTTCCTTATACTTTTACCTGTTGATGGACATTTCGGTGATTTCCAGTTTGGGGCTATTAAAGCTTGAGCTGCTCTGAACATGTCTGATGACAAATGATGGCCAATAATACTGAACATATTCTCATGGGATTATGGGCATTTCATCTATCTTCTTTTGTGAAGATTCTGTTTGAACCTTCTGTTAATTTTTATAGTGCTTAGTTATTATTATTTTTTAATAGATTTTATTTTTTAGTGCAGTTTAGGTTCACAGCAAAATTGAGAGGAAGGTACAGAGATTTCTAGTATACTCCACCCCCACACATGCACAGCCTACCCGTCATTGAGTTAATTTTTTCAGAACTAGGTTTTTGTCTTCCTAATATTGAGTTATGAGTTCTTCATAAATTCTGGATACCAGTGACTACTCAGATATAGGTTAAAACTAAATCTGGATTTCAGTCTTTTGTCAGAATATTTTCTTGCAGTTAGAGGTTTTCCATTTTTTTAATGGGGTGTTTGACCAGCTAAATTTCAATTTTGATGAAATCCATTTTATAATTTTTTTCTTTTATGATTTTTACTTTTTGTATCCTATCAAAAAATGTGGCCTACTTGAAAGTTAAAAAATGTTTCTGCTATGTTTTCCTTTAGACATTTTATATTTATGTATATGACACATTTCAAGTTCATTTCAGTGTATGGTGTAAAGAAAAGATTGTGATGATTTTTTTTCAAATGGATAGGCAGTACCATTTGTTGAAAACACTATCCATTCCCATTGAATCATCTTGGTACCTTTGTTATACATCAATTTCCCATACATATGTGGATCTATTTCTGGATTCTTTTCTTTTCATTCATTCTTACACAAATACCACACTACCTTGATTACTGCAACTTTATAATAAGTCTTGAAATCAGGGTGGTGTAAGTCCTCCAACTTTGTTCTTTTTTTTAAAATTACATGACTACTCTAGGTCCTTTGCATTTTTATCATACATTTTAGATTACTGTGTCAATTTTCACAAAATCCTATGGAGAATTTGTCTGAGATAGCCTTAGGTCTGTAGATTAATTTAGGAAGAATTAATATCTTCACAATGTTGAATCTTCTAATCATTGGAAGCCTTTGAAAAATGAACAATGAACATGGTCTTTGTCAAGGAACATAGGGAGTCTTTCCACTTACTTTGATCTTTTTTTTTCTAACTTATCTCAGCAATATTTTGAAAGAATTTTCAATGTGTAAGTCTTGCATGTAATTTATTAAATTAATCCCTATTTATTTCATGGTTTGGTGCTACTCTTCAGTTTTATTCATTGATCTTAAATTCTACAACCTTGTTAAATTTACTTATTAGTTCTGGAATCTGTTTTGTGTATTCCTTATGATTTTCTATTTACATGATCATGTCATCTATGAGTAAAGACTATTTTTACTTCCTTTTTCATATTACATGCTTTTTTTTTTATCTTTCTCTTGCTTGATTGTACTGGATAGGACTCCCAGTGCAATGTTAAATAAAAGTGGTCAAATTGGATGTTGTTTCTTTCTTCCTAATAGAGAAAAAACATTTAGCCTTTCACCATTTCAATATGATGTTAGCTATAAATTTTTCATAGATGCTGTTTATCAGGTTGAGGAAGTTTCCTCTTAAATAACTAGTTTCTTTTGTAATTTTTATTATAAAGGACTATTAAGTTTTATCAAATCTCTTTCTGTGTTTTATTGAGATAATCATACAGTTTCACACTTATTTACTAACATGGTGAATTACATTGTAGATATTAAAATCTTAAACAAATCTTGCATTCCTGGGATAAATTCAAATTAGTCAGGATATATTATTATATCATTCAGGGCGTGATCAGAGGAAAAAAACCACTGTAAATCATATAGATTATGAAATTTATTGTAAGAATTTAACTTTATGCCATTTTGAGGGACTAGTTAAACATTTTCTGTATAGTTATTACTTCTACCTTTGGTGCTGGGACTGGCCCAAGTGCTGGAGAACCTGAAGGAAGAGATTCAGTGTGAGCTGGAAGAGTCATGGGTTTGGCAACTGTCCCGGAATTTGCACGTGCTGGCCAGAGATTCAAACAACCTGAAGGAGGAGATCTGGAGGGACCTGGAAAAGCTTTGGACTCAGCTGCTGCTTCTGGAGCTGCATACTCTGGCCCTAGATTAAAAAAAAAGTTATGAGAGGTGATTCCATGGGGGTGAAAGGGGCTGAGGGAATAGCAACTGCCCCATGCCAACAAAGTGAGCTAGCAGGTCAACAGCAGTGCCCAGTGAGTCCTTATCTGCCCTCCATGCATAACAGCAAAATGGCTGCAGCTCTGCTTCCCTTCCAAATCTCATGCAAAAGGTTTCTCTGAGCCAATACTCATTTAAAGTTATGGAAGGACAAGAATTCTGGAAAATGTAGTTTGAACTTAGGTAAGTTGAAGCAATGCAATACAAACCAACCACAACTCCCATATTGCTTGATACTTAATACTATTTTGCTAAGAATTTGTGCATCTGTACTCATGAAGGATTTGGTCTGTAATTTCCTTTTCTTGTGATATCTCTGTCTGCTTTTGGTTTTGGAATAATACTGTCTGACAAAATAATTTAGAAAGAGTCCCCCTCTATTTTTTGAAGAGCGTATTTATTGATGGGTTTAATATGGCACTAGTTTACGTTGTTGCCCAAATCATTTCTCTGCGTCCTTTGACGCAACCCCATTATTGTGAGTATTGGTTTATTTCTTTCAAACACCTCCTTACTTCCTGGCACTACAAGCTGCCCCAGGCTCATTTTGTGTATTTCTGCCCCAGTCCTAGATTTAGCCATTTCTCCAAAGAAACTCTGGGTGCTTTTACTGAAGAATAACACTAGAAATCAAGGTCTGGGTGCTAGATATGATCATTGCTATGGGGGTATCATTGCTTTTAAGCCCTTTCAGCTGACAGAACAAAGAAATGTGTATGTGTGTATATTGACCCATGTATAAATATGTAGCTATATTTTATATGTAAACATTTGCATCCATATTAAGCTAATTATAAGTTCACTGCTATCTCCAACTCTAATCCATTACCACATGGATTATTGTACCTTCCTCTTCTTTCTGTTTTGTCAAGTTTCATTCCAGTCATGAGAAACCTGACTCTTACCCTCTATTCTCCATTTACTGGCATTCAACACCATTATACACATATAGAAGTACCCGAACTATTAATCTATACTCTTGTGAGTTACAACTTTATCAACTAGAGTACAGTGCTTACATATAATTTCTTTTTAGTCTTAAAGACTTTATTTCTAGGGGCGCCTGGGTGGCTCAGTCGGTTGGGCGTCTGCCTTCGGCTCAGGTCATGATCCCAGGGTCCTGGGATCGAGCCCCACATCGGGCTCCCTGCTCAGCGGGGAGCCTGCTTCTCCCTCTGCCTCTGCCTGCCTGCCTGCCTACTTGTGCTCTCTCTCTCTCTCTCTGTCAAATAAATAAATAAAATCTTAAAAAAAAAAAGACTTTATTTCTACAGTTACTAAGGTCAGCCCTTTTCCTCCCACCCCTTCATTGAGGTTATTTTATACATTTGTAATACAGCTCGATTGTTCTGTCACATTGTGCATTCGATCCTGATATTTTCTAAACCTCCTAAGTGATTTTTTTTCAAATGTATGTGTTATGTTAATGTTTGCTCTTCGAGCTGGAAAGTTCAATGGCTTTTGACAAATGCACAACATCTTGTATCTACAATTATTATAAGTTGTCTTGGTGTGGTTTCTTTGTGTTTATCTTGCTTGGGGTTATTGAGGTTCTTGAATCAGCAAATTTATAGTTTTCATCAAATTTAGAACATTCTAACCATTATTTTCTTACCTAATTTTTCTCTTCATCCTTCTTTTCTGGGATTCTAATTTTACATATGTTAATCCATTTTATACTGTTTTATAAGTCACTGAAGCTCTGTTCACTTTTTCAAACTTCTTTTCTTCTGTGCTTCAGTTTGGATAATTTCTATTGGTATGTATACAAATTCACCAATCCTTTTCTCTGCAGAATCGAATCTACTATTAATCCCACACAACAAACATCTCATATAGAATATTTTATGTTTCATTTTTGGAAATTCTATTTGGTTCATTTATATATCCTTTTTTTCTCTTTTCATTACCACAATGTTCTCTTTTAAATCATTGAGCATATTTACAAGAGCTGCTTAAAGTTCTTATCTGTTTGTTCTATCATTTTTGTCATTTTTGAGTCTGTTTCCATTGAGCAGTTTTTCCTCTGGTTATGGGCAGAATTATCACTTCCTTGTATGTTTAATAACTTCTTTACTGGATGCTGGGGATTTGTGAATTGTATCTTAAGTGCTAGATTTTAGTGTATCTATATAAAGTATGTTGGATTTTGTTCTGGTAGGAAGTTAAATTAACTGAGGATCAGTCAACTATTTCTCAGAGCATCTGGTTAGCTCAGTGGGTAGAGCGTGCAACTCTTGATCTCAGGGTTGTAAATTCAAGCCCCACATTAAGTGGAGAGATTATTTAACAATAAAATCTTAAAAAATAAAATAAATTGACTGAGGATCATTTTGATTATTACAAGGGCTATATTTTAGACTTTTTATGGTAGGTCTAGAGCAGGGTCAGTAGATTTTTCTTATGAAGAGCTAGGTAGTAAATATTTTAAACTTTGTATTTCACATCCAATACTTGTTTATATATATATATATACTATATATATGCTATAGCCTCCTTCTCCTCCTCTCTTTTTACAGCTTTTTAAAAAGGTAAAAACTATCCTTAGCTGGGGATCCATGTGAGAAAAGGTCATGGACTGGATTTGGCCCTTAGACCATTCTTGTCAATCCCTGATGTAGAGTATCCTTTACTCTAGGACTGGTTTAGCATCACTAATAAAATGCAACGTCTCTGTGGTCTCCAATGAAGGTATCTCTCGGCCCTGCATGAGCTGTAGGAACAGCTCAGCATACAGCTCTTGAGTTGCTGTTTGCCTGGCCTCATGGACTTTCACCTTATGCATGTGTAGTTAGTACTCAACAACAGATTCACGGGACCCCCCCCAAACATTTCTGGAGCTTATTCTCCATGTAGCCTCTCTTCCCTCTCTAGTCACCTCAGTCTTCCAAAACTCTGATCCATATCTTCTCAGCTGAGTGAAATTGCCATGCTCTCTTTGGGACCTCCGCACTGCCCCACAAGGGTATCCAGACAGAAACTCCAGGCAGTGAGGTGGCTCATTTCATTCATTTCCCTCTCTAATGGAGCTCTGCACTCTCCAAAAACAATTGCTTTTCTTATTCCTCCCCCTCCACACTTTTCTAGTTGTGTTCAGTGGGAGGGTATATTTGGTTCCAGGTAGTCCAAGATGTTATGAAATGGAGCTTCTCTCCAACAAGTATTTTTAAAACATGTCTATTGTTCCTGAAAACTAAACTTAGAAAGAAATATAAATCATGATTATTGCTATTTAAATGTCTTTCACATTTTTCCATTCTCTTATATTCCTTCTGCTATTACACAAGAATAGGATGGTACAACGTCCTCAAGTTACTGCAATAGCTAGATTTTAAAATCTTTGAATACAATAATTATATTTGTGATCTTGAGTGTGCCCTTCTATCTCCTCTTTCAGGTAAGTCTAGACTTTTATTTTTAATATATACTTTTTTTCTTATATTAGAATACCAAAATACCAAACACCTGAACTTTGAAAAGGAGAAACCAGATAAGATACGAAAAAGAAAAAAAATGAGCAAGTGAGGGACTGTGAAAACAATATTTATAATAAAAATGAGAGGAAGCATTTGTTGAAACAGACACTATGCTAAGCATGTTATGTACTTTACCTCATGTAATCCTCACAACATTCTTATGGCATAAAATATTTTAATCTTGACATGAGGAGATTAGGAAACTCTTGCATTCAGTCTTCCCTAAACACTATAAGCTTGGTAGATCTCAACTTTACAACTTCTGATTTCATTAAACAAGGCACTGGGAGTCCAACATAGCTCACCTGCTGTGATTTTGTGGATAGCAAAGCTGGATGAGTGACAGCATTAGCTAAATCCTACCTCCACCATGTACTACACACATGACCCCAGGAGCTTATCCTTTCAGTGCTCTAGCTTCCCAAGCAAATTTTAAGTAATAATGGAAGTGTTCTCAGTGTTTCTGTTCATGTCGGCAAATTCATTTTCTCACGTGAAAGGGCCAGTTTCAATGACAGGAATGGCAGTTCTAAGACGATGTAGAATTAGTAAAATTCTGGCAAAATGTCTTGAAAACATTCTGGGAAACCAGCCTAGCTTGCCTAATGACTGATCCTCTTGGGCCTCTGACCTCTTGGTTTCAATGCTTTTCCAGTTGAAAATAAAACAAATTTAGCAAACTCCTCCTCACTCCCTGTGGATTATTTATCATGAAATAACTTCCAATTCAGCCTGATTGCCATTCTTGGAGGGGAGTTCTGTTCTGAAATTAGGAGGCTATGTCAGGACTGAGGTCCTGTACTGTGGATCAAGGAAAGGAAAAGACATTTATGTGATGCCTATCTACCCTTCAGCTCACTTAAAGTCACTGCCTTAAATGCACAGCATCTGGGAATATAATAATTCTGTCTACTCTAGCTTTAAAGGTGAATTTTGCAATTTTTGAAAAGGTCCTTAGAATCACATTGCAGAATTAAAGGGTGTATTATAATTATCAATATCAATAGTAATAAAAGTTTATTAAAGGTCATTAAAATGAAAGGGGATGGCTCTAGATCCCATCAATCTGAATTGACTCCCTCCTCTTGTGTTAATTAGAAAACTCAGATAATGGTTCTATGGGGGAGTACAGGGAAAATTTAATTACGAAAGTTTAATGGGCCACTATCTACTTCCTGCCAGATTAAAAACTGATGATTTACACAATTTTAGATACTACCACAGGCTTTTCTAACAAAACATGTTGCAGAGTAATGTAAAAGTTTACTAAGAGCTTTCTATTCATTTTAAAACAATGCCAGCAAAAACCACATTTGCATGCTCCTTTTCAAAGGCGTATAACCTTAGCTATATGGAAGGTATATATATTCTGTGCTTACTAATGCTTAAAACCCTAAAATAAATACCAACCAGAAACTGTAGGGTTTTCCCCAAATATCAGTTAAAAATAAAATTATATCTGTTATGCTTTTGGAATTGCAAAAAAGGGTACATATTGGGGGGAAATATGTTTTAAGCCCCCAAGGAAGGAAAAGGTATTGTTTCTGTCCCGTGTTGTTCACGGAAGGTTCTATTCCTTGAGTATCAGTGACTAATTCACTTCCCCTGACCCAGGACTGCCGGTTACCAATACAAAGTAATAGCATCTGGAACCATGGAATTTGAAGGATTTAGATGCAAAGAAAAGAAATGATTGCACAGAAGAGGAGATGAGAAAAAAAAAGCAGCATCTAATTCTCACTGTGATTTGCTTTTTAAATGGTGTAGCGTGGGGTCACTGAGGAGATAGTTTAGTTTTTCAGTGTGGATTGGAATCCAGGATAACTAGAGTACTTACATGGAAATATAGCTGCACATGAGTTTCATGATGAATTTAGGATTGTTGGTAAGCCCCCTAGATCTGCACCATTTAATACAGTAGCCATTAACCATATGTAGCTTTTGAACACTTGAATTTTGATAGTCCAAATTGAGATATGCTGCACGTTGTCAAGTACACATCAGATTTTGAAGACTTAGTGTTTTAAAAAGGTTGTAAAATACCTCAATAATTTTGATAATGAGTACATGTCGACATGATTGATTTATTGGATTAAATAAGATATATTATTAGTATTAATCTAACCTGTTTCTTTTTACTTCTAAAAGATGCCTAGTAGGAAATTTAAAATTGAATATATGGCTTGTATGATATTTCTATTGCCTAGTGCTTTTCTAGATAATTGAAAATGACACTCAGAGGAAGGAATGGATTCTAGGAGGGAGCTCTATGGCTTGGAAGATAATTGTAGAGACCACGAGCTTTTACCTTTGAGAAAGGGGAGAGATGCAGCTCAGGAAGAGCAAAAGAGGGCAGAAAAGTGTGATGTCATGAAGGGTTAGCCTGCTCCCAGCTCGAGGGGTCTGAACAGGTTTCTGAGAAGATACAGTAGCATCACATCATTCCCATCTTTAGCTTGTATTAAAGGAGGGGAGAAACAGAGAAAGACGCAGACTGAACTGGAGAGTTTCAATAGAACAGGTGATTCTCCACATGTCTTCCCTTCTACTCTTTGACCAAGTCCTTCAGAGTGAGAGCTTAAAAGAAGCCTAGGGACCTTTTGTTTCTTCAGTCTCAGTTCCTTTGAGCCTCCCACAGAATGAGAATTTCTCATACTGCATGCTATTCTAGAACCTAAAGAACACTGACTCAAACTAACTTCTTTGTCTTGTGCCATATATTTAAAAATATCAATTATCCTAACACTTGAGAAGACAGTATCTGTGTGGAACTTATAGGGAGACTATATATCTGCATATAGTACTTTGGGTGTCATCTAAAGGATTTTTCAAGGGTAATTTTGACTATATATAAGCCTCACCTATATAATGACTTCCCTCTATGAAAGAAAGAAGTTCTCAAACTCAAGAAAAATGTTGAAATTTGGTTACTTAAAAAATAGTTACCATATTCCCAAGCAAGTTTTAATTAAATTAAATAGCTCAATGACAAATATATAAATACTAAAAAGCAAATGAATTGAAGGACACAATTGAATATTTAACTGATTTTGGATTAGATTACATATATATATAAATACAAATATATATTTGAATATATATTTGGATATATATTGAATATTCAGTTGAATATTTAACTGAGCCTGGATTGGATTATATATATAATTATATATGTTATATATAATATTATATATGTTTAATGCATAAAAGCAATAGACAAAGCTTCAAAAGGAAGCATGGATGAATTTGAATAAAAATTTAAAGCTTTTGCATGTCAAATAAATGGAAATAAAAGTCAAACAACCAAAGTGGGAAAACTATTTGTTATAAATAGAACTGAGAAGGTGTTAATACCTTTAAAATCTAAAAAGCTTTTACAGCGGTGCCTGGGTGGCTCAGTTGGTTAAGTGTCTGTGTCTGGCTCAGGTCATGATCCTGGGGTCCTGGGATCCAGCCCCTCCTCAGGCTCCCTGCTCAGCAGGGAGTCTGCTTCTCCTTCTCCCTTTGCCCTTCCCTTCCCCCACCCATGCTTGCCTGCTTTCTCTTGTGCTCTCTCCCAAATAAATAAATAAAACCTTTAAAGTTATATTTTCAAGTTATTTTTAAGAACAGGAAAAATGTTGTAAATACAAAACAGGGTCCTAAATTATATATACTATGTGATCCAATTATGTAAATACATATAAATTCTTATTGGAACAAGAATAAGAATTTATTGGAATAAATTCTTATTGGAATATTTTAATAAAAAGCAAAATACTGAGTAAGATCTCTCTCAGTTGTGCAATTACAATGATTTTTGTTTAGACTTCTTTTTTGCAAAGGTCCTATGGTGAGTTTGTGTTACTTCTATTAGACAAAAATTATTTAGGAAAAATATACAAAAGCTTTTTAATCTAACTAGTGATTAAACACAAATTATAGCAGCATCAACCTGCCATTTTTTCCCTATTAAATTAGCAGTGATTATGCAGTGAATATGTGTTATGGTGGGACAGAACTCTTGGTGGAAATGTGGAGAGTGACTGTGGTTCAAGAGATATCCATAGAGTATGGTTAGTTTCAGGAATTCATCTGAAGGACAGAATCTGAAGTCTGAATTTAGGATTGTTAGCAAAGACTCATTATACCAAGTTGTTCAATAGATACAATTAGAGTACAAGACTGAAAACCATCCAAACTTCCAACAGTGGTGGGACAGTTAAATGGGATTCAACCATAAAGTGATCTATTAAATAGTTATTTTAAAGGTACTTTGAAAGTGCTTTTATTATTTTATTATTTTTTATTTTTTAAAAGATTTTATTTTATTTTATTTTGACAGAGAGAGACACAGCAAGAGAGGGAACATAAGCAGGGGGAGTGCGAGAGAGAGAAGCAGGCTCTCCGCGGCATAAGGAGCCCGAGGTGGGGTTCGATCCCATGACCCTGGAATCATGGACCTGAGCCGAAGGCAGATGCGTAATGACTGAGCCACCCAGGCACCCCTGAAAGTGCTTTTCATGGCACAGGAAATTTTCATGGCATTCCACTAAGAGCAAAAATTAGAATTCAAAACTATATATGCTCTACAATCCCTCTATACAAAATGCTGTGTTTTATACTGAGAAAAGACGGGAAGGAGTCGTGGTAAAAGGTTAATAGCAGTTATCTCTGAATTGTAATATTATACTTAATTCAAAATTTTTTATTATGGTTAATTTAATTTAATTTTTAAAAATCATTTTCTGTGTTTTCCAAGTTTAAAAACATCAGGAAAAATCTTTTAAAATAGCTATGACCCCAAAGAGTTGCTTTTAGCAGTCCGTTCGCAGAGATGCTCCTCAGCAAAGGTCCAGGAACTGAGGAATCCATAAGCTGTTCAAGGAGAAGAAAGACTAGTTTCTGGTAGGAGCTGTGGTCAGGAACTTCTGCCAAGCGGGGTAGTATTTGCTGCTGGGGAAGGAAGCCCCGGCCAGAGCCAGACTTCAGGAGCAGCTGTTGGAAGACTTCCTTATCATTTCAGAGAAATGCCTGCGGTGGGAGCAATGCATGAAGTCTTAAAGCAGAGAGATCACCAACCCTGTCCCCCATCCTCTTCATGAGTGGTATCATGCAAATGAAGAGGGTCAGCCTTCTTTCCTCTCCTCGACTTGTCTTCTTAGGGAAGTGTGAAGACTGTAGACTTTTCATTATAATCCTCTCTGAGGAAGGAAAAAAAATATTTTTCTTCTGACAATCTGCTGATACTTGAAGCTCACTTGGGGTGGAGCCTTACAGATCATAAGCAATAGACTGGTGCCCAGATTCCCAGACAGAATTGTGTTGCCCATGGAAAGAAGTTAAACAGAGGAAAATGTTACATGTTTTAAATACTTGTTAATTTTAAACATCCTTTATTTTTATGAGCACCAGATAATTTACATGATATAGACCAGTGGTCTTTAAAATGTTTTTGTCCTGGACTCCATCAGCAAAAATATATACATAAAAATTTTTACTAAAAAATATTATAATATTCTAATATGCTAATAGTATGTTTATCATAAAACATATATATATATAGTGTGTGTGCATATAAAACCTACATAAAATAGAATTTTACAAGGGTTAAGATAAAGATGAAATCAATAATATTTAAACATAATTTTATTTTATTTATTCATGCCATAAAAAGTACAGTATAATATAAACTGTGGTTGAATATGCTTCATTAGTTTTAAAAATTTTTGTTTAATGCTTTGTACTGTGGTATTTGAAGGTGTGGTTTTAAGGTCTTTATTTTAGCACAGAGTTTTAAGGAATGTCATTGCTGGAAAAGGGGTACCTTACAAAGAAAGATAGATCCAAATGGAAGAAGTTCATTCTTGGCTCATCTTACTAAATCATGATACTCATTTTTCAATCCCAAACTCCAATTATGCAAAGATATTTATTGTTGGCAAGACTATGGGGAACAGACACGCTCATATATTGCTGGTGGGAGTGTAAATTGGTACAACATTTATGAAGTTAATTTGGCAGTATCTTTCAAAATTGCAAATGCACACACTTTTTGATCCAGATATTCAACCTCTTCAGAATTTATCCAACAGCTATACTAGCACGGCGTTTAAAATGGCACATGAACAAAGTTATGCAGTGCGGCTTTATTTGCAATAGCAAAAGACTGATACAACATAAATATCTATTATTTATGGACTGATAAATCAATCATGGTATAGCTATAAAAAGAAATACTGTGCAACCATAAAAAAGAACCTGAAAACTCTATGTGCTGATATGGACCTGTCTCCATGACATAGCCAGTGGAAAAAAATTAAGGTTTAAAATATATGTGGGCTGGCACCACTTCTATAGAAGGGGTGATGGTGATGGAGTTACACCAGCTTGATGCATATATATATATGTATATGTATATATATATATACATATACATATATATATATCTGGAAGGGTCCATAACAGGTTGGTACCTCTGATCAGCTCTAAGACAAGCACTGAAGGTTAGACTCATGAGTGGCAGGATGACATTTCATGCTTTATGTTCCTAAGTGTTTTGGATTTTGTACAATATAAAATGTACAAATACAGCATTTAATTTTATTTTTTTGTTATTAAGAGGGCTGATTTTTATAAAATTAACCACAGTTGATAATATCCTATAGCATGTAAACTGCAACATTCTGTAGCTGGTAAGTGGAGATGTAGGGGCTACACCGTCAACTCTTCCATTTTATAGCTCTTCCCCACTGTCTCAGGCTACCGCAGGTTTTATATGTCCCATAAGGACCCAAGGTGTGGGCAGTGTCTATCCTTATCTTAAAGATCAATAGAGCTTCATTGCCTTTCTAAAATTTGTACATAAAATATATATAAATAAAACTTGTATTACTGTTATTTGCCACATCTAAGGGATTCTCACAAACCCTTTGGATGCAGGTACCCTACTTTGGGGACTGATTATATTTCTGTCAGTAGCTATTGCTAAAATAGCCAACCATTAGCATCAACTAAGAGATAAGATTCAAAAATGTGTCCTACATATTAGTAATAGCCAACTTTTCCCACAATATAAATTCTCTATAGCAGAAGCTACACATGGTATCAGTGGAAGGGTAACATATTTCAGAGTCTTCACACCCTTCTATTTCTTCAGCACAAACACTAACCATGGGCTACATTCAGGTCACTTTGGACATTACAATGGAATAATGACTTTTGATTAATCATTTGAACATCAGAGATATTTTCCTTTAAAATAAAGAGACATTTTTATAAAGGAGGTGCCCCAAAGCAAAACAAAGAAACAGAAAAACTCAGTTTGTGCTGTTGCTTTTTCCAGCTAGGTTCTGATGTTCCAAACTGAAGAATTGTATGTCATAAATCCAGGGCTGGTTGTCAGTTCTCATTTAGGTAGATGTGGACTGTTTTCCACAGCAGCTCTCTGGCCTGAAGCCGTCTATCGGGCTTCTAGACGTCACTGTGTCAACAGTATGTCCTTGAACACTTCAGGTGCAGATTGAGTTAGTGGTTCATACCAGAGACAAGATTCTAGAGACTGAGATACAAGCAAGAGGAGCCATGTGATGATGACAGTAGATATTAGAATGTCTTGGCAGTCTTATTTTATAGAAGGTCAGTGAGTCCAAGGACCCAGATGAAATACAGAAAAATAGTTACACTCTGAGCACTTAGTAGAAAAGCAAGGAGCTTTTCCAAAGCACTTTAACATTTTCTAGGAAGAGGAAGGCATCCCACAAATATCAAGAGAGTAAAAACGAAGGAAAAATTGTCAAGTATGTATTACAAGACAGATGAGCTACTTTCCGTGTTTCTAGTTGCAGACTTTAGACTGAAAACCAGACCATTTGACCAATGCTTAGTCATCTTCCAAGGGGCATCTAGAATATTGCCTCCTGACTGTAGCTTTCCTTGAATTTATCAATCCTCACACCAGTTCCTAGGAATGAAGAATTAATTGTTCCTTCTCTGCTTCAATAACATTTTGGGGGCAAAGTCTACTCTTACTCTTCCCCCTCATGTTCTGGGAACACGTGTCCTAGAACAGGTGTCCATTGTCCACGTGTCTGGTTCCCCTAATGGAATGAGCTTCTCAGGCAATGACTGGGTTTTAATTACATTTAATTGTCTACTACCTGGTGTTGTTCCTGACACTTTTGAGTTTTTCATAAAAGTTGATTTCAGATTGAATGAATAAACATAATTCAATTTGCTTATGTACACATAGGACTTTTCCCTCTCAAATATTTTTTTACATTACTTTGATTTCTCGGCTTACCATTTAAGCAATATTTTCATATTAGTTTGCAGCCTTTTGTAATGATTGCTGTTGTAAACCCTCCTTTATGCATCCATAAAACTGTGGGTATATTTTAGGACCATAGTTAAGAAAATGGATGACATATAATAATCAATAACAAGAAAAGAAGGAATTCTAATTTCAGAACAAATTTCTCTTGTCTATTGAATAATTTTCATCAAGAAAATTTTCCCCAAGAGGTACAAACTGACATATTTACAGATGAAATGATGTAATGTCTGAGATATGCCTCAAAGGAACAAGGGGGTAGAGCAGGCTGTAAGTGAATCTTGGTGGGCCATGAGTTGATAATCACTGAAGTAGAGTCATGTGTACATAGGAGTTTATTACATTATTACTTTCATTTTTGTATGTTTGAAATTTTCCATAATAAAAACTAAAAGAAAAAAAAGAAGAAGAATATTTTCCCATACCTTTAGAATTTGCAATAAGCAAAAGTTAGAGTAACCAAGAGCAACCAGGAGAAAAATCAAGCTGGCAGATAATTTTCCTTGTAGCTTCCCAATTTCCCTTTACCTGATGTCACCACCCACCTCCAGACTGTATCTTTCCAATTCCTCTTGTTTTTATAAGTGCTTATCTTGCATTCCATATCCACAAAATTTTTGCTTTTGTTTATGTTCTTTTTGGTCTGGAAGTCATTTGAAAAAGTTATTCTCTAGATATGACCTCATCAAGGGTTTAAGGTTAAGAGTATTTTCATTTGAATAGAGAAATCTGTACTTATACGAATGCCTAAGGGAACGATTTTTGAAATATCTTTATTGAATGAATGAGATAGTGTTCTATTATTAAAAAAATAGACTGGGAATCAGGAGACCTGGGTTTCTGTCTATCACTGATCTACCCTTTATTTCATAGACTCTAGAAGATATATTTGGTCAAATTTTAATATCTGTGAAGTCAGGATGCATCTGACAATCTGTGGCATATATAGTTTAATTGATGGTGTTTCTTCTTTATCAGAGATGCATAAAATAATGGTATGTCTTACAATACATGACATTTTAGAGCCATTTAAACATGGTAAATGTGATCCATGGCCATTCATATGTGCACAGGCTCATTCATCCTGCTATTTAATAAATGCTTATCCAGAACATACTATGATCCACTGTACTTGGCCTTGGGAACTCAGGAACATTCCTATGTTAAGGTTTCTAGTCATTTAAAGAGTGCATTTGTGTATCGGTTTTCTCACCAGTGAAACATGAAAGTTGAAATAGATGACTTTTAACCTTGGGGTTAACATTCTATGGTCTTTAACAATTAAATTGTATGAAAGCTCTCTGAAGCTTCTTTTTCTGAGGAGTTTGTTGTTGTTGTTGTTGCTCACCATATTAGATGGTAGGGTAGGGCACTAACACCATGTATCAGATAACTGTAATAGCAAATTTGCATACATTCATGAACTTATTTTGTACGCTTCTATTGGATAAGTATTATCTCCATTTTGCAGGTTAGGACATAGATGCTATGAAATGTGAACTTATTCAAGTTTGCACAGCTAGTGAATTTTAGAGTTACAATTTCAATCTAGGTCTATATCACTTCAAAATTCATTCACTTTGACCAAATTCACTCAATCAAGAGGCTGCCATGACCTATTCCTGGTTTACAAGTTTTAGTTGAGCCCCTTTAGAGACTATGTTCAATATGAAGTATCCTTTATAGGTCAATTTAATAATGTCATAAGACTCAATCCTGGTTTCACATATGAAATTGCAAAATGTTTTACAATTTTACTGTTTAAAATAAATTTTAAGAGAACTTTAAAAGTTTCAGGTTCACATAATGTGAAGTAGCTTTTAACCATGGTAATCCTGTCACTGAAAATTAACACACAGCAGTTCTAAATAACCAACAGAACAAAGAAGAAATCACAAGAGAAATTAAAAAATATCTTACTGAGCAAAAATAAAACCACAACATATCAAAATATATGGTAATAGCTTAAGAAATGCTTAGTGGAAATGTATTACTTTGAAGTGCTTCTATTAGATCTGAGAAAAGTTATAAAATCAGCTATCTTAGCTGCCACTTGAAGAAACTAGGAAAAGAAGTTCAATTTAAACCCAAAGTAAGTAGAAGAAAGAAAATAATAAAGATAAGAATGCAGATCAATAAAATTGAAGACAAGGAGAAAATCAACAGTAAGAAGTTGATTATTTAAAAAAATTAATAAACCTCTAGCCAGAGTCTTCAAGTAAACAGAAAATAGAACATGAATTGCCATTATTGGGAATGAAAAAGGAGATACCACTTTCTTTTTTTTGTTTGTTTGTTTATTATCTTTAAATGCATTGCATATGTATGTGTGTAATATATATGTTATTAATATATTAATATATATGTTATATAATTGCATACATGTGCTGTATATATATTTATATAATAAATATATGCTATACACCCAACAATATATTGTTATCATTTTTGTTTTATACGATTTTTCTATCCTTTAAACATGCTAGGAGAATAAAGGAAATCTCAAGTATGTATGTACAATAAGTTAAGTGAAGAAAAAAGTAAATATGCAATTATACTGTTCTCTGTCATTACCTACATGACTATCCTTATCAGCATTCTTTGCTGTTGTTTCTTTTTCATGTGGATTTGCATTACTGTCTAGTGTCACTTCCTTTCAGCCTGAAGAACTTCCTTCACTATTTCTTTTATGGCACCTATGCTATCAGTGAATTCTTTCAGTTTTCATTTTCTGGGCGTGTCTTTATTTCACCTTTTGAAAGGTAGTTTTGCTGGACATAGTATTCTAGGTTGACAGGTTTTTCTTTCCTTTCAACGCATGGAATGTGTTGTCTCACTCCCTTTTGGCTGCTATTGTTTCTGATGAGAAGTCAGTTGTTAATCTTACTGCAGTTTCTTTGATAAGTCACTTTTCCCTTGCTGCTTTTAAGATTGTCTCTCTGTCTTTGCCTTTCAACACGTTGGCTATGAGGTATCCACATGTGGATTTTTTTTTTTCTTTTCGAGTTTATCCTACTTAGAGCTTGATAAGCTTCTTGAACATGTAGATTAGTTTTTTCATCAAATTTGGGAAGTTTTCAACCATTATTTTTTTAGATGTTTTTTAAGTCCCTTTTTTTCCTCCCTTCTTCTGGTACTTCTGTATGTAACAGGTATGGTTATGTACAGGTATGTTAGGTATGTGTTTGTGCACTTAATGGTATATGACAATTCCTACTGAGGCTCTATTCATTTCTCTCTACTCTTTTTTGTTTCTATTTCAGATGTATAGTCACTATTTGTCTACAAGCTCATTGATCCTTTTTTTCCACCAACTCAAATCTACTGTTGAGCCCCTCCAGTGAATTTTCTCTTTAGGTTATGGTACTTTTCAACTCCACGATTCCATTTATTTTTGTTATTTAATAAACTTTATTTTAGAACAGTTTAAGATTTACAGAAAAAGTGCAAAGACAGTGCAGTGAGTTTCCTCTATTACTTACATAACATTTGTAAGGTACATTTGTTACAATCATTAAACCAATGTTGTTATGAATCATACTTTCCTGTTTCTCTGCATGTCTCACAGTTTTTTTGTTGAAACTGAACATTTTATATAATATATTGTAGCAATTCTAGATACTGATTCTATCCTTCTGGGGCTGATTATTGTTTGCTTGACTCCTTGTTTATTTGTTTAGTGATGGTTGGACTACTTCTGTGAAGTCTATTTTCCCTACAGTGTTCAGTTCCTATGATGTCTTTACTCAGATTTTTTTCCCCTTTGTTTTATTTTTTCGTATTCTAGAAGACACCTCAGGTCAGCATAAGTCATTATTAGTCAAAGTTTATGCTTTTGTCCCCTTAGCCAGTTATATTTTTGTCTTGGTCATGTCTCCATTGGATGTGTGTGTCTAGCAGACTGCTTTGATAATTCAGGGAGTTCATGACTGTGCTCTGAGTTCATCCAGAAATTAATAGCTCAGAGGTGCTCTCTCTGGTCACTCCTGAGAGAATACAGCTTTAGGCATGCATACAATCTTTCAGACCACCAGGGATGAGTGTGATTTATTTTTAAGCCTGAGTTTCTAATGTTCCTGGGTAAGAGTAGCTTATTGTTCAGTCAAGAGATGAAAGTCTCTTGAGTCTGTAAAGCTTTTGCCCTTTGCTAATGAATTCATGTGTGCTTTAGGGAATGCTTTCAAGCCTGTCCCATGTGCTTCTCTCATTGGTCTTATATGGGTATAGCCTAGAACATGCGCATAGGGTTTCCAGAGCACAGAGTTGACTGTGATCCCTGGAGGATTATTTTTCATTATTTTTCTTCTATATTTCTGTCTGTAATTTGATTTTACTTATTTCACTGAGTTAGCAGACTCCTCTTAATTGGTCTCCACCAAGATCTCCATTGTCTTTGACAATGCCCTTAGGCATGGAGTTCTCCACATTTTATTTCCAAATAAAGTCAGTCCCTTCAAGATGGAGCTCTGGAGCTTGCCAGTCTACCTCTCCTTCCTGAGCAGAACCAGGGTCACTACACCACAGCTAGGGGTGGGAAAATTGCCTACTTCTCCTGGAGAGAAACTCTTTAGGGGAGGGCAATGTTAGCTTCCAGTCTTCTAGGCTTGCCCTTCTCAGCATGGACTCTCTGGCCTACAAGCATGCTGGGATAGGGAATATGGGGTAGGGGGCAATAAGGCCCCAGTAACTGACTAGCATGCTGAAGCTAGCATGGAGACTCTGTCCTAAGAGCTAGATGAGGAGAGGGAGCCCAGAGCTTTGCACTATGTCCACTCAGAATAGAGTTTTCGCAACACAGAGATGTAGGGTAGGTGCAAGGGATGAGAAACACTGATGCTGTGCTCCTCTCAGGGTGAAACCAAAGCCATATAGGCTGAAAGCTAAGGAAAGCTTCCAAAACAGAGCTGGATGACAGGAGGATAAAAGCAGTTCATGACTCAAATGCTCTAGACTCTTGTTTTTACTGAGCTATAGCAGATTTTCTTGAATAATGTTTCTGTTCGCTGTATGTTCTTAGGTCCATTTCCAGGCACTTTGTATATTTAAAAAAATATAATTTTCACCAATTAAATTGGTTCACTGAGGAAAAAGGTTGGTCAAACTCCTCACAGAGTCATTCTAGAAGTACTATCTTTACAGATGTTAAATTTTTATATTGAGGTATTATGAATAACTTTATGCTAATAAATTAATCAACTTAGACAAAATGGATAAATTCCTTGAAAATCACAACTTATGAAAAAAATACAAGAACAACAATCCTTTAGGTATATTTAAATCTATAAATATGAATCTATATAGATGAATTTCCTTTAGATATTATGGTTATTCTAATATCCAAATTAAATATTCTGATATTATAATTGATATGTTACAGCTTACAATAGATATTTGAATCCCTATTGATAAATATTGGGGCAGGGGATGGAAAGGGAACAATATTGTTCATTTAGTTGGATGTTTCATTTAATTCTTAGTGGAGCAATTTTACTATAGCCTTAATCAGTTGAGAAGATTTTTAAAAATATGGAGTATTATTTCTAAAATCATTTAAAGACTTAGTCAATCTTTTAAATTTAGAAATATAACAATAACTTGCATTAAAAAATCACAGACATATTTTATAAATAATAAATAATTTTACAACCAAAGCAAAAATTTATCATATTTCTTCAAATAGACTTGAAGAGTGGTTCCAAGAGAGCTATTTTATGTTTTTCCTGTTTGACCACTTACCCTTGAGATCTCTACCTCAAGAGCATTACTTTAAGACGTACCTAACCCCTAAATTAGTTGTGAGTTATAAATTTACTTCTTTTTTTGTTGTTATAAGACTGGAGGCTTCAGTCAATGGTATGGAGGGATATGTGAAAAGGATCACATTCTAAGAAATAACTGGTTATACACGTACAGTTTATTCTAAATTGCTTATTTTGTAGACTGTTTCTACTCATGAGAAATGAATTAGAGAATTGCTACAATTTTCCATACAAAATGTGCCTAAAAGTTCCAAATACTCCTGTCTAAATGATCTAAATGATGACACTAAAGTGGTATTGAACCTGGATATCTGTAAATTGCCTCAGTTCCCTAACACACTTTGAGTGAGGAGACACCACCTGAGAAGAATTAACTGAGGAGGGTATCCTATAGGTACCTAGCAACTGCTCTTTCCAAGACTGGGAAACTGCATCATTAAGGATGATAAATGACAAAGTTGAAGGACAAGAGGTGAAATTGGCAGGTTATCCTGGAATATGGTAATGAAATGTTGTAATAATACTTGGATTGGCTTCAGTAATTCTGTGTGCAGAAATTTCTGATGCATCTGGTGTCAAATTATTGAGTTCCATCTCCAAGAAGGAGTGATATTGAAAATTTACCTGGCTCTTATTAGCAGTGACAGGGATTTAAGAAGAGTCAGTAAAAAAGCTTATGAAATTTCCCTACTGTTGAAAAACACCATTATTTGCGATCTTTTGTAAGCCTTTAATAAAGCTCTTTTTTTTTTTTACAAACAAACTTCTGTCAAAGACTCCTCTTACCATAGTAATTGCATTTTTCATCTATTATTCCAGTCTACTGAGCTCTGTTGAGAGCCTGCTTTTATGATCCAATAGATAACTCCTTATTTCATCTTTATGTAATCTCAAGATTTAATCAGCATGTCATTAGGCACATTGCAACCCAGTTCCTCATCTATAAAATGGGGATAATAATAACTTCTAATCCAAAGGGTTCTTCTAAGTATTGAATGAGTTAATGCATGAAAAGTTTATAGTAAACTCTCAACATTTAAAATATTATTATTTCTATTATTTGACAAATTGATTTAAAATAATGATGAACTCAAAACCAAGACCAAACTCCATATGCCACTCCACATGCTACTACAAACCTCTTTCCAGGGATCAATGATCTAATAATCAAAAATATTTTAATTTGCTTTTTTTGCCAGTGACAAATCCATTTGGTAGGACCTGCACTGAGTCCAACTCCTTCTTCTCACAAGAATAAAATATGAGTTCTAGTCATATATGTTGCTCAAATCAAGGTGCACCATATATTCTCCTGACATAAGTAAATAACCCCAATTGAAACCTGAAACAACTTTTCATTATATATGACTTTTCTTCTGGAATATCTGCCATACTAGAGATAATCACTGTCTTTCATAAATGTTTTAATACTTGCTTTCTTTCTTTCTTTCTTTCTTTCTTTCTTTCTTTCTTTCCTTCTCTAACCTTTTTCTTTCTTTTTTTCTAAGAGTACTTTTATGAACCAGGTAACGGCCTATATATTGGAGATCAAGAAATGAGTGTAAATTATTGTTTGGGATTTCTTATAATCTAAGGAAATATAGATAATCATAATGATCTTATGGGAAAATTACGACAGGGGCCATGGAAGTCCAGAGATAGGGGTTCATGTGAGGTTTCCTTAAGGATGTGACACTTGAGCTAGTCTTGAAGACATGTGAACCACAGTGAGAGGGGAGGACCTGTTAGGAAGAGGTAGGGGTGTGTGTAAAGGGGCAGAAGTATGAGAGAGAGGCAACTGTTGAGACAGGGGAAATAGCCAGTGTGACCTGCAGCGTTGTCAGGGAAATGATAGGAAATGATGCTGGAGAGGTTGGTGAGATCAAGTGATATAAATTATTAGAAAACAATACCATATTATACATGATTTAGTGCTAGACTACTTGTTAAAGACTGATGTTAAAAAAGTTTTTTTTAATTAAATTAATTTATTTGAGAGAGAGAGAGCGTGAGCAAGTGGGGAGCAGGGAGGAGCAGAGGAGTAGAGAGAGGGAGGAGGAAAAAATCTCAAGCAGACTCTGCACTGAGTGCAAGCCCAATGCAAGGCTCAATTCCATGACCCTGAGATCATGACATGAGCTGAAATCCAGGGTTGGATGCTTAATTGATTCAGCCACCCAGGCACCCTCTGATGTTAAAAAAGTCAAAGTCAAGAGGTGGCTCAAGAATGGGGAAGCGTTATTTAAGCGGCTGACTGGGTTATGATTGTACTTCAAGACCTGTGACTCTTAACCCTGTGAAGATGCCCTCTCATTGGCAAAAGGTCATGAGGAGATCACCATGCTCCAACATCAGTGCAGGCCGTGAAGCCCATGGCAGCCCCAAGGGCTGGATAGCTCTCATCCAGCGCCTTTGTGGGCAGTGGGAAAAGGATTTTTCCTGTCCCTCCAGGTAGCCCTTAGCAAAAGCAGCCTTGTGTGATGGTAGTTCAATCTTTTCTCTGCAAAGGCAAAAAAATAGATGTGAGTTCCATTTCAACTAATGCCTTTCTTGCATGTGTGAGTTCTTTTGTTCTTCACACAATGGAAAAGAGGGAAAACTTATCAGAAGAACTGACCTAAGAATGGTTATCCAATTTCAACCCATTCTTAGTTCATGCCTCACTTTTGGCTCATGAAATTTTCTGTTTGAAACTCATAAGTTTTTTTTTAAGCTATCAGAATAATAAAAATACTATTTCAATGATGTACACAGAAATTTTAATTCAATAAATTTCCTAGGGCCTGATCATTGCAGGATGTGAGATTTTTTAATTTTGGGGTTGGAGGCAAAGACTTCAACGAGTGATAATATAGTAAGGGTCAAATAGTGTCACCAACCACTCTGACAAATTTTTGCTCACTTAGTCCCAAACTGATTAGTTTAAAGAACCCCAGGAATTGTCTTACTTCTTAAGATTGTTGTTGTCACAAAATCTTAATGGTTCTTTCAAATGAAAATGTACCTTGCAGGCCTAGTAACTGACCTATTTGATTCCAACATAGATCATAATAATTTGACAGTGTCACTTATTTTAAAGTCTGATTGCCTTCTTTGCCTCCGGGTGCTAGAGAAAAAGGGATTTGTGACTGAAAGGGTTAAGTGGATTTTATTATAATGTGCTCCTATTTCATTTCCCTCCCTTCAGCTCCTTCACAAAATGTTAATCTAATTGTGATACTATCACTTTGATGACAATATGACAAGACAGACAAATTTGATTTTATTCTCCACAGAGCAAAGCATATGCTGCTTGGGAGGCTTTGACAGAGAGAAGGACATAAAACAAATGGAGTTCATGAATATACAATTTTTATTGTACACAGTAGTGACATCTAAACTTCAGAGACTAGGTGGGTGAGACTGAGGCTTTACTATTGAGATTAATGGGTACGTAAAAAAGTGCCAACAGAGAGTACTACAGTTTATGTTAAAAATGTCGATGTGGATAAGAATAATTTTCTTCTCAAGATGAATGATACACTTAATGGCTGTGAGACATTTGTGCCCAGTAGCAGTCCCTCCAAAGTAATTTTTTGTTGTTATTGTAAATTATATAATCTTAACTGCAATTATAGTCCTGTTTAGGTAAAGGTCAAGTTAGTGCTGTGGATGGTTATAAAGCAAAAAGGAAATTGGCATATGGATTCCCTTGTTGATAGCTTATGAATGATTTCAAGTAAGATGATTTTTTGGTAACTCTATTTCTCATTTAATGTAATATAGCAAGTAGAGACAGCACACATTAACAAAACACAAATTAGATTTCTCTAAGTCAACATGTATCTTCTAAAGGAGTAGGGCTGTTGGAGAAAGGACAGTTTGAAGGTTAAAGACGCCCTGCAAACAGGGGAGACTCGTTTTCAAGAAAATCAGAAGAACAAGAAATATTGAAAATTTCTCACTGTGGGGTTTAAAATCTCTATTTTTTCAATTTGGCTTGCTGAAACCCAAAATCCAACACGGTTCCTGGTCTTTTCTTATAAAACCTTACTCTGATATTAAGTGAAATTCAACCCACCTTGTTTTAAACCCAGATTAAAATGATTGTCTGAATATCCTGGTTGCTAAGCAGTAGTTTGTATATCTTCATATACATAAGTTTGAGTGGTTTAGTATACGTCAAATTTGAATCTCAAAGTCTGTTCCCCATTTTACAAAAGATAATAAATATCCAGATCATAATATGAAATGCAAAAGCACTTTTTCAAATTTTAAAGACTTTTATTTTTTAATTTTTAATTATCTTTTCTGCAATGTATTTTTTAATTTAAATTCAATTAATTAACATATAGTGTATTATTAGTTTCAGAGGTAGAGTTCAGTGATTCATCAGTTGCATATAACACCCAGTGCTCATAACAACACACGCCCTCCTAATGTCCATCACTTGTTTCCCCATCCCCCACTCTCCTCCCCTCTAGCAACCCTCAGTTTGTTTCCTATGGTTAAGACTTAAAAAGGGGCACCTGGGTGGCTCAGTCAGTTAAGTGACTGCCTTCCGCTCAGGTCATGATCCAGGGGTCCTGGGATCGAACCCCACATCGGGCTCTCTGCTCACCAGGGAGCCTGCTTCTCCCTCTGCCTCTGCCTCTGCTGTTCCCCCTGCTTGTACTCTTTATCTCTATCTCTTTGTCAAATAAATAAATAAAATCTTAAAAAAAAAAAGACTTAAAAAATAGAATACATTTCCTAAAATTAAAAAGCTGAAAAAATATACTTGGGGAATTACCAGAAGTAATATGACTCAAGAAGTACAAAACTTGATGGTTGAACTATAATTTCCTTCCACTTGAGCTTCCATGTGATTCTGGTCAACAGGAAATTTTTTACACAATATAATGTTAATGAAAAGGGTTCGACTAACCTTGATATTTAAGGTCTTTTAAGATCATCTAGTATAACCATAATTTCTTCCTTTAAATAGACATATCCTTTTGGCCAGCCTTATATCTTTTTGGGAAAATGCCTCTCCTTGAATCAAGTAGGGCTGACTCTGGTCCCAGGCTCTGAAAGCAGGTTTATGATTTGGGAATGCCCTATCCATACTCTCCTGGAATCTGTCGCTGGAGTACTCAGGAAAGAACTGCTCTCTTTTTTTCCCTAGCGGTTGGCTTGAGTGTGGTTAGTGAAGATCTTGGCCACCACATGAGGAAATCTGCCTGAGAGTGACCCCAACGCAGAAGAGAGCAAAGTTGAGAAGAGTGTGTGTAGGTGCATATATCACAGACCCAGCCATAGCTACATGACCCTGAACTTTGCAGTGACGTAAGCCATCACATTTCTTTCTTGGTTAAGCAAGATAGAGCTCTGTTTTCTGTCCTTTATAATGAAAATATCCTCAGAAATTCCTTAAAGAAAATTTTTGCTAGCCAATAATAACTAAGTAATTTTCCCATTTTTAAATAATTGAATGTGCTTACATTTAGTAACTAGAGTTTTGGTTAGCAGATATACCAGATTTAGTATTCTAAATTCTAAATTCCAGCCAAAAGCAAATTTGATGTCTTAACTGGCCTCTGCTGACTCAGAATGAGCCAGGAACGTATACAATTTCCATTAGCGTTTAAAAAATAGTGAAAATATCTCATGGACCCCCCCCTTTCACTGTCTTCAAGGATACCTTTGGAAAACATAGCCTTGGATCATAATAAAGGTTGCTTCTGGATTAGATGACATTTTCAGAATCCTCTCCAGGTGAAACACGGAGGTCAACTGTGTTGTTGGATTATCTTGGGTACAAACCATATACAGAAAGGCAATTATAAAGGCAGTTTTGTTCCCACTTTAATACAAATCAATTTCAATAAAATTGTGTTCTTAGTATTATATACAAATAACCTTGGAGCTATTCCAGGCCACTTATAGGCAAAGTAGTCTAGACTACTGATGGGGAAGGTGGATTCCGGAGCCAGGTTGGGCTTGAATCTTGACTTTTGCACTTACTTAGATATGTGATCTCCAGCAAGATACTTGATAGATTTGTTCCTAGTCTTGTCTAAATTAGAGAACAGAATAGCATTGTTGTGGGGAATAAATGAGTGAATATATGCAAGGGGATTAGAAAAGCACCTCACACTCACTGCATGCTTTCCACTTCACTATGTTTATTATTGTTATTTACACCATTTGTATTTCATGTCTTGCTCCCACTCCTCCCTTCTGCCAAATCCTTCTTTCTCTTCATATTCTCCCAGGACCCAGTATAGGTTTGGCCATAACAGTTCCACTCAAACCAGTTGTTCTTACCTTGGCTGCATAGTAGAGTCACCATGGGAACATTAAAACATCTCAATGCCCAGTCTGGACCCCAGAACAAAGAAAATCAGATCTCTGGGGGATAGGGCTCAGGCATTGGGATTTTATCAAGTTACTTAAAGATTATAAGCAAATTAGCATCACCTGGGGTAGCTTTTAAGCATTGGTTGTGCCACACTACTTCTGGACATTCTGACTGAATTAATCTGGATGGGACCAGAAATTGATGTTTTTTAAAAAAACTTCTAAATTAATAAAATCTGTAGTCAAGACTGAGAACCATTAGGGCACCTGTTGATTACCAGAGGAATAAAACCCAGGAAGAATGGTTCTCAGAACTGGAAGAACTGGGGTTTTGAACTGAGTTTCAAGGTACAACTCAGGCATGGGGGCTGGGTATAAAACTGAGCAAGATTTGAAATAGAAAAAAATGCTAGTGGAAGACTAAACTTAAAAACTGTCGAAGAGACATCTGAGCAGGAGAGGAAGAATAGATATATTTGAGGCAGAGTAGGATGGATAATGTGGCTGGAGCAGAAGTAGAAAATGACTTGAGTTGAGGCTGAAAAAAGTAGGCAGCTGTCAGGGCAGGGGAAAGCTTGCCGGCCATGTCATGGGTTTGAGGTACATCGTCAGACTAGAGAAAGCCATTAACCACAGAGAACTGTGACCACCTTTTCTCCCAGCTCCCAACCCTATTACCCAGTGTAAGTGTTTTCTGCAGCACTTAGCACCAGCTTATCAACTATCCATTTCATAGGTCAAGCCATATGCTGTAGCTGGTACGAAACCATTTTTTGACTTACAAAAATGTTAATTTCATGTAGCACAATCTATTTCTTGTTAATTAGTTTCATTTCTGTCCCACTGGAATGTAAGTTCCATGAAGGCAGGGATTTTTGTCTTTTCCTTATTGTGTCCTTAGAATTTATAACACTGATTGTCACATAAAATATCTCAAGAAATGTTTGTTGAATAAATAAAAAATTTTCTTGAAATTTCAAGGGTTAGAGGAAAGCAGTGAAAAGGAGCTATATTTTTTTTAGCTGGTGAGATGTTTGTATTTAAAGGATAAAGAAAAACACATCTGTGCATATTCAGGCAAGAAAAAAATATAAAAATAATTAAAATAGATTTCATACAAAAGAAAAAAAAAATCTCCCCTTGATATCAGATTTCTCCTCACACTAAATTAACCAGAAAACCTTGGAATATACTCCCCAGAATTTTGATGGTTAAAGCCATCACTCAAGAATTCTATATCCTGCCCATTTTTCATTTACATGCAAAAACAATAGAAAGATTCTCTGACATGAAAGAACCAAATAAAAGTATACCATTCTTCTATTTTTCTGGGAAAACTATTTCTCAAAGGAAAACTGTAGAAGTTTGAGAACTGAGTCATAATAAAGAACTTAAGAATGGGGAAGACTAGGGCGCCTTGGTGGCTCGGTCGTTAAGTGTCTGCCATCGGCTCAGGTCATGATCCCAGGGTCCTGGGATCGAGCCCCGCTTCGGGCTCCCTGCTCGGCAGGAAGCCGCTTCTCCCACTTCCCCTGCTTATATTCCCTCTCTTGCTCTCTCTCTGTCAAATAAATAAATAAAAATCTTTAAAAAAAAGAATGTGGAAGACTTAGCTTAAAAAAGAATTAGGGTTGAGCAGTGGAACCATAAAATGAGTAATTAACCCAGCACCAATACTATGCATATCTTCATGGGGTTACATTCACATCAGTTGTCAGCAGTCATGATGCAATGCAAATGTCAAAATAATTCCTGAAGGATATATAGGTCATAAAACTAACTGTTAAAATCCACATCTAAAATTCCAAATTAACTCAACAAAAACTTGGAGAAATAAAGAGAAGTTTTAAAGAGTGTTATTTATAATGATGGAGAAAACCATACGTGTCTGTGTGTGTGTGTGTGTGTGTGTGTGTGTATCTTATTTAGTGCTTCTGGGTCTACTATTTTAAAACAATTTCAACTTAAAAGGAACAATTTTGGGATATCAAAATAAGTTCATTGACTTAATTTATATTTTTAAAAACTAATACTATTTTTTACCTTAATTTTATATATAAAAATAATGACCAATAAATGATATCATCCTCTCATATTTCTACCAATATTGATAGGATACTAGCTATGTCATCCCTGAAATACATGCTTTTTTTTTAAAGAAAACTATAAGCTATCATGAATGCAAATGTGTTTAAGCCAATTCAACTCATCAATAGATGCTTATGGAATAAAATTGTGAATTTTCTTTAAACTAGAGTCTGTGTGTTCTCCAGTTAACCAAAGAGGCAATATGTGGATTCTTATCCCACAGTAAATAAGACAGTGGTAGAGCTCCTGGAACTCCAAAGCCCAGTAGGATAACATGGCTTTCCTCTGAATGAGTGCAAGGCTGACCTTTCCCTTTCCTTTCCCCCGGGACTCAAGTCCTTCTCATTACCCAAAACTTTGTGAAAAATGATCTCTCCTGCTATTTGCATGTTTGAGAGTATTCATCAATATCTTGCACAGTGACGGCTTTATAATGCAGTTGTGACAGAGCTTGAAAAATGCCAGTTCTATCAATCAATATGTAGTAGAACTATAAAGTGATGCTTTTCCATGCTATTTTCACCCCTTTGGTCTTTTAGTGTCCCCTTCTATGGCAATGATCATTTTTCCATGTACATGTCCTTATTTGCCAAAAAAAAAAAAACACAAAAAAACAAAACCCTTCTAGTATGTGCAGTTGAAAAGCAAGAGCAATCCATTGTGGATGGACTTCAGCAAGCTTCCAGAATAATATATTTGGCAGCACAGGATATCAACAACCTATTCCATTTCCCGTAGAATTTTGTTATATTTCAATTATAGGATGAATGAATTACAGATGCCTACATCAGAACTCTGTATGTTTCCGGCTCCTTTAGAGACTTTAAATTCCTTTAAGACCATATCTTACTTGGTCCTGTATCTCTTTCATTGCCTTTACAATGGCAGGGAGAGAAACTTAAGCCATTTTAAGCAAGAAAAAAGCTTCTTCAAATATCATTATTCTCCCTGAATATCTCTACTCCATCATAACTGCATTTCTCTTCACACACGCCATATGTAATTGGCCACCAAACTCTGATCATTTTGCCTATATATAAATATTTTTTAAACTGAGGTCAAATATACATAAAGGGTAATGTACAGATCCTAAGTATTTGATTTGATGAATTTTTATTCTATCTCTATTATCTATCTATTATCTATCTATCATCTATCATCATCATCATCTATCATCTATCTATCTATCATCTATCATCATCATTTATCATCATCATCATCATCTATCTATCATCATCTATCATCTATCATCATCTATCTATCATCGATCTATCATCTGTCTATCATTCATCTATCATCTATCATCATCATCATCTATTATCTATCTATCATCTATCATCATCATCTATCATCATCATCATCATCTATCTATCATCTATCATCATCATCTATCTATCATCTATCATCATCATCAATCTATCATCTATCTATCATCTATCATCTATCATCATCATCTATCTATCTATCTATCTGGCCCATAAGTGCTGGCCATTCAGGCCCAGATTCAGTAAATAGATAAAAATGATTAGCTTATCTAAGAAGTTCTGGTTTTACCTACACTTTGAATAGAGTGTTTTATAAATAAAAGAAATCTCAAGTGTCAAAAAAAATCTATCATCTATCATCATCATCTATCATCATCATCATCTATCTATCATCTATCATCATCATCTATCATCATCATCTATCTATCTTCTATCTATCATGATATATCTTTATATCTATATATCTGTAAAATCATGACCTCAGTCAAGATATAGAACATATCCAGCATCCCAGAAAGTTCTCTTATACCTCTTCCTAGCCAATCTTCATTTCTTTTTCCCATCCCAGAAGAAACCACAGTTATAATCTCTCTCACTTTAGATTTTGTTTTGCCTTTTCTTGGACTTATTACAAAAGGAATTAAAGAATATGTATATTTTGCCTGATCTCTTTCATTCAACATGTTTTTGAACTTTACAGTTTTGTATATATGAGCAGTTTGTTCTTTTTGCATCTATATTCATGGGAGATATTAAGCTATAATTTTATTTTCTTAAAATATCTTTATTAGGGTTTTGGTATTAGGTTTATACTGGCTCATAATGAGCTAAGACATTCACTTTTTCACTTCTAATTTCTAAAAGAATTTGTGTAGAATTATTATTAATTCCTTCTAAAACATTTGATATGAATTCACTAATGAATTTTGAGTTTTCTTTGTGAAAATTTTTTAAAAATAAATTTGACATGTAGCATTGTGTAAGTTTAAGGTATACAGTATGTTACTTTGATATAATTATATATAGTAATATGATTGTCAACATAGCGATATTTATCACATTACATAAGTGTAGTACAATATTATTGTCTATATTCATTATACTCTGCATTTGACAGTCTCTGTGGCTTATTTACTACTAGTTATAAATTTAAACACCTTTAACACCCATCACTGTTACCACCTCCCCCCATCCCCTGGTAACCATCATTGCACTGTGTTTTCTTATAGGTTTAACTTTTTTAGATTCCACATATAGGTGATTTCATACAGTACTTGTCTTCCTCTGATCTTGTTTAGCATAATGTGCTTAAGGTCTATCCATGTTGTCCCAAACAGAAGGATATCCTTCTTTCTTATTTTTTTCCTTCCACTAGCTTTGGGCTTAATTTGTTCTTCTTCTTCTAGTTCCCTGAAGTGTAAAGTTACGTTGCTTATTTGAGATCTTTCTAACTTCTTAATACATGTGTTCATTGCTATAAACTTTCCTCTCAGAATTTTTTCCTACATCCCATGATATTTGATATATTTCAATTTTCATTAGTTTCAAGATAATCTTTAATTTCCCCCTTGATTTCCTCTTTGACCCAATGGTTGTTTAGAAATGTGCTGTTTAGTTTGCACATATTTGTAGATCTTTTTACTTTCTTTGTGTTGATTTTTAGTTTCATACCACTTTGGTCAAAGAAGATAATTGATTCCTTAAATTTGCTAAAATTTATTTTGTGCTGTATCATACAATCTATCCTAGAGAATGTTCCATGGGCACTTGAGAAGAATGTGTATTTTGCTGCTGTGGATGGAACGTTCTATATGGATCTCTTAGGTCCATTTGTTATGAAGTGCCTTTCAATACCAACATTTCCTTGTTGATTTTCTGTCTGGACAATCTATCCATTGCTGATAGTGGGATATTGAAGTCTCCCATAATTATTTTATTGTTGTCTATTTCTCCTTTAAGATCTGTATTTGCTTAATATGTTTCAGTGCTTGGATGTAGGGATCATATATATTTATGATTGTTATATCTTTTTGATATAATGACCTTCTTTGTCTCTTCTTACTATTTTTGGCTTGAAGTATATTTTGTCTGATATAGGCATGGCTATTCCCACCTTCTTTTGGATTCTGTTTGCTTGCAATATCATCTTTCATCCTTTCACTTTGAGCTTATGTGTGCCTTTAGAGCTAAGATGACTCTCTTGTGGGCATCATATAGTTGGATCTTGGTTTTTTTTTTTTTTTTTTTTTTTTTTTAATCCATGCAGCTACTCTGTACCTTTTGAATGGTGAGTTCAATCCCTTCACATTTAGGGTAATTATTGATATGTAAGGATGTTCTACTGCCATTTTATCTTTTACCTTCTAGTTATTTTGTTTCTCTCCATTGTTTCTCCATTTTTTTCTGTTTCTGTCTACCTTTGTAATTTGGTGGTTTTCCATGGTGATTTGCTCAGTCTCCCCCTTTTGTATGTTTTGTGTCTCTGCTCTAGAAAGAAGGAATGATCACACTGCCATGATGTGATGTCACCCCTCTGTGAAAAGATTTTTGAGGATGAACTAAATAGTTTAATAGATATAGGGCAATTTGAATATTCTATTTCTTCTTGTGTCAATTTTGGCTAGTTGCATTTTTTTCAAAGGAATTGGTGCACTTTAGCTAAGTTGTTAAATGTATTGATTATTCATAATTTTAAAATTATTCTTTAAATGTGTGTAGTATACCTTTTGTTCCTGATATTGGTAATGTGTCAATTTGTTACTCTTTAACTTTATAAAGAACAAGTTTTTTCTTTGTAAATTTTCTCTTTTCTCCTAATTCATTGACATCTACTATCTTTATTTCCTTACTTCTACATATTTTAATTTACTCTTCTTTTTCTAGCTTCTTAAGGTGTAAGCTCATATCTTTTTGTTATATCTTTGGTTTTTAGCAGTTTGACTAAATGTGCCTATGTGGTTCTCCTTGTATTATCCTAGACATTTTGAAAAATTTCAGGCACTTTTCTTCAAAGTTTTTTTTCCTGCCCTATTTATTTTCCCTCTCCTTCTGGGACTCAAAAATGCATGAATGTTAGGCTTCTATGTATTGTCCCACAGGTAACTGAAGTGCTGTTCTGTGGGTTTTTGGACTTTTTTCCCTCTGTGTTCTTCAGATCAGATAATATCCATTGATCTTTTTTTCAAATATACTGACTCTTTTGCTTCAATTGATGTTAAATCCTTTAGGTATTTTGTTTTGTTTTTTATTCAAATTCAGATGTTATATTTTCCATTTCTAGATTTTTCTATTTGATTCTCCTTTCATCATTTCCATGTCTATGCTGAAGATTCCTAGTTCTTTTTTTTTTTTAAAGATTTTATTTATTTATTTTGAGAGAGAGAGCATGCACACATGTGTGTTTGCACTGAGCCAGGGGCAGGGGGGTGGAGGGGGCAAGAGAGACAAGCAGACTCCCCACTGAGCAGGGAACCTGATGCGGGTCTCGATCCCAGGACCCTGAAATCATGACCTGAGCCAAAGTCTGACATTTAACTAACTGAGCCACCCAGGCACCCCAAGAGTCCTAGTTCTTCATTCACTATAACTACCTTTTCCTTTAAGCCTTGGAACATATTTATAATAACTCTTTAAAGTTTCTCGACTACTAATTCCAATACTTGAGACATCTCAGATTCTGCTTCTGTTCATTCCTTTTATTCTTGATTGTGGGTCATAGTTTCCTGTATATGTAGAATTTTTAAAATTATATGCTAGACATTTTGTAGGGATATGTTATTGATATGTTGTAGGGATATATTATTATTACCTATCTATATTATGTCAGCTCATTTAACCGGTGTTCAGTTTTGTTCTAGAAGACAAATTACTGGCAGCTCCATTTCAACCTGTCAATATTGATTTTATATTTTTGTTAAGGTGAATTTCTTTTGGTTTTGACTTTAGTCTTTGGGTGTAGCAATACTCCTATTTCTAAATTGTGACTCTTGGGAGTTCTCAACTAAATGCATGAGAAGCTTATTAGGTCTCTCTTCTCCAGTTGAGCTGGACTTCAAATGTTTCTCAGCACCGACTCTGAGATCACCATTTGGCTCTCAGTCTCACAGAACTCTCTGCTAGGTAGGTCACTCCCTGCTAAAGTCTTGTGAGTTTTTGCCTATTCATGTACAGCTAGCTTTGAACTAAGGGTTCATGGTGAACACCCAATACAGACTTCTAAGGACTTCTCCCCAACCCTGTATGACTCATCCCCACATTTTTTTTTTTTTTTAGAAATAGTATTTCTTTTTATTATGGTAAAACATACATAACTGTTCAGTGGTATCAAGTATGTTCATACTGGCAGAACTCCCTTTTCTCAGGTACCTTGTCCTACAAATTCCAGCCACTTCAGCAGCCTTAAATTCTGATCTTTGTCTCCTCAGTTCAGTGTAACTGCTCCATTTAAGCTCTGCCTCCTCACTAGCAGTAGGGAAAGTGCCCCCAATCAGAGAGCTATGTCATTTATGAGGCTTGCTTCATTGACTTCCCCTTCCCTCAAGTTCTGTTTGTCGTTCAATACCTAAAAAGAGTTGCATCCTATATATTGCCCAGTTCTATATTTGCTTACTGCAAAAGGGTGATAGCAGCTACATTGTTTTAGCCAGAAAAGAATCTCCTGGTTATATTTTTAATATAATCTTTTTTCTGTATCTATAATCACCATTATCTTAACTTTTTTATCACATAGACTACTAATTAGCCTACCAAATGCTTCCTCCGGTCCCTGTCCCCATTGTTTCCTATGCAGAAGTCAAAGCAAGGTTTATCAAATGTGAATCTGATTATGCCATCCCATTGTTTAAAACCTTCAATGCTTGGAAGTTCTTTTAGGTTAAAGGAAAAATTCTTCAAATGCATGGTCTTGTCTGCATGCCCCTCTTCAACATCTTCTTCAGCGAAGATCATCTCTGAGCCCTCTCTGGCCAAGTCTTACAAGATCTGCATTTCCAGGGCTTTTGCACATTTGATTTCTTCTCCCTAGAATGCTCTAGTTTCTGAATCAACTCATTCAGACCTCAATTTAAGCATCACTTTCTAGAAAAGACCTCCCTGATCCCCTTAACAGGGTGAGATTCTGCTAATGTGTTTCCTTAGCACCACACAGCTCTTCTTCATAGTATTTATCATTGCTGTAATTTTAGATGTATTTCTATAATTCTTTGATTAATGGTTCTCTCCTCCATTAGACTACAAACTCTATTAGGGAAGAGATCATGCCCATTTTTACTCACTGTTATATCCTAGTGCTTGGCCATAGCATGCACAGAATACATATTTGCTGAATGACAGAATTCCTACAGTTAGCTCCCTGGACTCCTTGGAAATATATACATATGTACTTAATATAATTTTTGCACATTTATAAGAATAGAATAAGCCAAAATTGATTCACTTTAGGGAATTTAGTAAACACTATATAAACAGCTTGTGCATGAAGAAAAAATTCCTTGGCTATATCCATGCAAAAATCACACTATACAATGAGAATATAAAAAATCAATTAAACATTTATACATTTGAAATAGCCATATGGCACCCTGTTTTATTTTTCATTCCCTGAATATCTACAGATTTAAATCAGAAAATTCCCAATATTATTTCTGGATTTAGAAATTTAGACAGCTGAACTTCATTAGATAGTTTTATTTGATGAAATATTTTTATATATTCTTTAAAAAATTTAAATTCCTCATTTTTAAAGGCTCAAATTCCTGAATGAATACATCTGGCCCAATTACACACATACCTTTTATTTGCTTGGTATAAATAAGCAAATTGTATTGATATTACATCAGGATTTAAACGAGATTTAATATGAAAATATATTAAGATGACACTGACTAAAACACCACATTGCTGTATTGCAAATTATATTGTATTAGAAGAAATTATAAACTTTATGAGACTGTATGGTTTCTTTTTTCTGATTATTAGCACTTTTATTTTGCCTCTAATATTGCTAGAAATGCAGTCCATCATAGCATAAAAATTTATGCTGATATTTGTATTGTAATATTATTTACATCATAAGATTTTCCTATCAGTCCTCACTTTTAGACTATTCTAGCAAGACTGTAAGTCCCTTGAATAAAGGGCACTATTATTCATATATTCACATATATAAGTATATGGATATGCGTGTGTGTGTGTCCTTTATTAACTAGCATGGGCATCTAGTGGCATATCAAGTAAAATTTACTGATTGAGAATTGAGAAAAGCACAGACTCTATTAAGTGTGAACTGCACATAAAACAACCAAGACTTGCAACTAAAATAAGATTGTTAGCTATGTCAGGATCTCTGCTGTGGTTTTTGACATGAATGTCCATTTCAGATTTCTTTTTAGCTGAACTAATTAAAAGACAAACAGTTGGGTTTTGATATAGTTGAGAAAGCAATGAATAAATTGGGCAGCATTTGGATACTTTGATTATCGACTCTTCACTTTTGTTTAGAATCACACATTAATAATGAGAGATCATCTGTTAAATAGGAAGTAAAAAGTGAGAATTTGTGCACTGAAGCATACATTTTGGGGCAAGTGAGATTCTGAACATCTTGTGTAATATATGTAGTTTAACTTTTCCTACCATGAACTAGAAGAGATAGGAGCAAGGGTGAGGTTAGGAAAGGAAATTGAGGGTGAGGACAACAGAAATATTTTTTTTCATTTTGTTCTGTTTTATTTTAGCAGGAATTGGATGCTGGGAACTTTGTATACATTACCTAACTGAATTTCAGAAACAACTTTAACAAGTAACTATTGTTATCTTTTTGTTTCAAAGAGAGAAAACTGAGGTACAGAGAGATTAAATACCAGGTAAATTTTGGAGAGCTGATAAAGCTGACTTGGAACTCAAGCTTTAATGAAATCCTGACATTCCTTCTAGTGTAATTTTTAGAGAGATCAGTCTGATTTTTGTATTCTAAAATGTCCACAGCTTAACATTTTACCTGTGACATTAGCTATCAGAAGGACACTTGTAATCTCCTAGGTGAGTAGGATAACAGTATCCTAAATCTAATAAGATGTGATGGAAGATACAGGAAAAGATGACTCCCTGCTAACTAGGCTGGTAAGACACTTTCTGTGACACACTCAAAAGAGAATATTCTTGCTTTGTCTCTTAACACTGTCTGAAAGGAGGCATTGCCACTTGGAGGACACGTTGGAGCTTAGGGGAAGTGGGGCACGGGTGATGAGCTGTCTCCTCTGCTCTTGTGGATGCGTCTAGAAGGCTCCAAGCTGCCAGGGGGCGTTATCCCAGGCCTCCTCTTTTCTTGTGATGTGTGCTTGATTCAAGGTTAGTTTTCTCACATGTATGGAAGTGATGCTATAGCTTCCAATCAAATTCATTGTTGTTTCCCGAGCAAAGTAAATTGAAAGGCGTATATATTTTTAAATTTCAACCCATACAACGAGTATGATTTCCATCAGTTCATCTTTAAAGATGAAGACAGCGCTTTCCAGATATATCTTAGTTATGCATATGAGTATTATGTGTTTTGAAGAAAATTTTAGTACGAGGCAGTGTTTGTGCAGATGGTAGGATTCGAGTAGGTGAAAGAGTTCTGGCTCTTCTGATAACCAGGTAAAAGATCTCACACTTGTCACTCCAGCTCTTAACATCCTCATCTAGAAAGTCTGTGACTGGGCACGTGTGCAAGTAACCACCAAGATTTCCTCTTCTATCTAGCATTTCTATCCTGTTTCAGTGCAATTGTAATTGCATATAAATCAATTTTATTATACGCCTGGGTAAATCACAATCAGGAAGATAAATGTTCCAGTAAAGTCATATACCACAATCTCAAGTCAAATATACGCCCACGTTGGTATACATGTGTATATGTCTGTACACATACACACATGGACACACATATTTTTGTGAATTCTGTATGCACGTATAAACGATTTGTTTTTTTAGCTGGTCAACATCACCATTCCTCCTTTTGTTGTACTCAGAAGATTTCTTCATTTGTGCAGTGTTTATATTTTGTGTTGTCTACCCCAGGCTTGGGCCCCACATAACACAGGAATTGCCTATTTCTGTCCACAGGAGTTAATCTTTACAGCTGTAGTTTTACAATGTGAGATGATCCCACGACTTTGTATGTTTGGTTCAGAGGTGGGCACTTGACATGGTTGGGTAAATGAGGGAAACTTGTTTGGAGAATGGGCCAAGGGGAGGTTGTTGATGGAGGTGTGTTCCAGCGCTGACCTAGGAGGTCCAGAGGAAACTGGCCTGCAAACAGGGAAGAGAGGGACAGATGCACAGAGAGGAGCAGAGATGTGGATGAAGATACTACCGGTGTCCATACCTAGTTCCAGCCTGTTCCCAAAGCCAACTACATCTGTGCCCTCAGATTCTGCAAGATACCCTTCTATTCCTATAACCAACTTCTCTTGGCTTATGTTGTCTCCAGAAGGGCTATGCTATTTGTGACCAAAGGAGTCCTAACCCATGTGACCTCCAGTCAGTCAACATGTGTTTGATGCGCTCTCTGTAAAGTAAACTATAATCTGTATAATTTAGATGTAATATGCATTCGCTTCAATCAATGCATACAGTTACCATAGCAGTCCTTCAAGCACTTCAGATAGAAAGATAACTGGTGTGAAAAAAGACCATCTCTGCCATTTGACCACCAGCTACTGAGCCATCCTTTAGTAGCAAAACTGCTAGAAAGAGTTGTCTATATCGGCTATTTTCCTTAGTGTCCTCCCATTTTCTGTCATACCTACTCGAATCCACTTCTCTTCCATCTTTCTATCTGAAGTGCTCTCGTCTAGGTCACTAATACGGTCATTTGGAAAGCCCATCATGTATATTCTTTATTTCACTTGGAGTATCAGCATTTGACATCATTGATCAACCCCTCTTCTTTGATGTACTTCCTTGACTTGGTTTTCAGGGCACCACGTCTCCTCGCTCTCCTCCTACCTCAGTGATCATGTCTTCTCATTCTTTGCTCATTCTTCCTCTTCTTCTAGCCTTCTTAATGTTAATGCACTCTCAGTGTATATTTCAAGTGAATTGTACACATGAAATATATATACTTTAAACCATCGTTTAGAATACATAAATTATACCCCAGTGAAGTTGATAAAAAGTTACCATGAGTTCAAAATAAACCCAAACTATAGACCACTACACAAAAACAAAGTATTTCATTTTGGTGGTCCTTACTTTCTGAAGTTAAGAACTCGTAACCACTTTGTTGACCAATTTTGTTGAAAGTAAAAGATCAGAAGAGGCATGTGGGCTGGCATCAAGCATATTGCCAGCACTCTAGCCACCACAAAGTCCTAATGCATTGCAATCCCTCTCCGGTCATTGCCAAGCTGACAGATGAGTATGCGAGAATGGGAGGGCTCCGAGGAGGCCAGCATGGTGGCAGTTAATCTCGCTGTATGTACCACCTGACCACTAACATGCTCAGGAGATGGAGAAATAAAACTCTTTCAATATTTGCCATTAGGATCGCAAAGCTCGCTATTCATTTATAAACTTTGAAGCATTTTTCCCAAACACTTACAGGCACCCTGCCAGAAGAAATTCCAGGGCTCTCCAGAAGACTGTTAATGAAGCCTTGGCATCGAAGACTAATCAACGGCCTCGCTATTTTCCTCAGTTTCCTGTGTGCCACATCTGCCTGTTCCTAAACCCAGACTGCAATTTCAAGAAACATGTGTGAACTACATTTTACAGTAGGATACACTGTCCAGAAGGTCCCCTGGCCAGCATCATATGAGCGGCAGAGGTCCATCGGATGGCTGCGGTGGCAGATGGCAGCTTTTTTGAAATCCAGTGACATATGGTCTCTATTCTCAGCGGTGAGGTGTGCGAGTCACCCTGTGGCCGGATGGCTGCACCAGCCACAGTTCTCCCCGCCTTGAGTTCATCTCGCACAGATCACTCTTCCTGAAGCATCGCGCTCATTATGTCTCACCCCGATTCAGAAATAACACAACAACAGACTAACATTTATTGTGCATTACCTGCCAGATCTCGTCGTGCTGATTGCTTGCCCATGTGTTATCCTGTTGAGTTTTTACAATACCCCCATGAGGGGGTCGGGGATCTATGCCTGCATCTTGGGACTCTTCAGAACACATTCAACTCTTTAGATGCCCATTTAATGTATTCGTACAATATGCACTGTAGACAGCCAGCCTGGCTCTTGTTATTCCTTATGATGTTGTGTCAATATTTTTGCTCCATGCTTTTTCCATGCCAGAACACCTTCCCTATTCTTTTCTACCGATCCAGGTTTTTAACTTCTTCAAGGCCCCCTCCCAGATTACCTGCTCCCGAAAGCCATTTTTAACCAACAGCCTCTCCCTTTCAAACTGGACTTTCCCTCTCCTATGTATTCATCTGTAGAGTCTGTGTCTTGTTCGTGTAGACATGTCTAGGGATCACTTTGAAATAGATAGCTGTCCAGATTTTTTAATGGTGGTCTAATTGTCCCTTTAAGTAGATTGTAAGCACCTGAAAGACCTCATTTTCTATATATCTATTTTTGTAATTTCCTAGGGTGACTTGGATAGCCTTGGATGTTGAAATTGAGCATTGAATTGAGTCATATGCCTGTGAAAGAAAATTTGGGCAAGTTTGCCTTCAAGATAAAATCCCGGTGACTCTAACTATGATACGGACCACCTGAACTTGGGTTGGAACAATGGTCCAGTTAGGTCCTTGTGTTTTTCCAGTGGGCCCTCTGTGTGGTGTTGTCTGATGCATGGGGGGTCCTCAGGAGGGTTGTGGCGATTGTCCTTGCACTTGCTCTCCGCTCGCGGTGAGAGTAGAGTCCTTCTCCATGAACGATGCCATGATGGCACGAAGGTGCCCAGACACTCAAGTCAGCCGGAACACCACAATACAAAGAATGGCAAGCCAAGAATTCGAGTATTTATAGTGCCTTCTATAAAATGAATCGAAGCCTCATGTCTTTTTGGTCACAGGATCAGAGAAGATTTTCTTGGTCAATGGGACATTTACTCCCTTGAAATAAAATGCCCTATATCCATGGGAGAGAGTGTCTTGGTACAGAAGTAGGGTGCTCAACCAGAAAGATTATCTTAGACTTACAACCCCAAGCTCCCAATTGTTTTGAACCAATGTCCATCAGTTATTTTCACCCTCTTTTTTATGGTCATTTAAATTATAGTTTCCCTATTTCAGTTCTACTAAATATGAATGAAGCAGGTGAAGTGTGGCCCCGTTGGAGCATTACAGTGTTTGGGGCTGGTTACTATCTTTAGCAGAGATGCTGGAATTCATTCTCATCTCATTTGCTGAGCGCTCTATCATTAAAGTGTCATTGAGAACTGACACCACTTAATTTTAGCAGCTTTCAATTCTCGTTTGCAGCAAGAATAGCTTTAAATGGAGAGGAGTGCAAATTACAGAGAGAGGGATATTTTTACACCACACTCAGCATTTTATCAAACAAAGCAGCCTCCCGGGGAATAGAGGACAATACATTATAAAACCAAACTCTCTTCTGATCCTGGTAAATGGGTATTTAATCTTCCGATTGCAGGCATCCACTCTGATGAGCCTGTAATGAATATACTGGCAGGGACATTATCTGAGCTGTGGTGCTTTCCTACTCCTTAAAATACCCTTGGTTTTTATTTCGGGTGTGGTCAAAATTAAGAAAAAGAGAGAGAAGAAAGAAAGAAAGAAGAAAGAAAGAAAGAAAGAAAGAAAGAAAGAAAGAAAGAAAGAAAGAAAGAAAGAAAGAAAGAAAGAAAGAAGAAAGAAAGAAAGAAAGAAGAAAGAAAGAAAGAAAGAGAGAGAAAGGGAGAAAGGAAGGAAGGAAGAGCCTTCATTGCTCAGCTGTCCCCTGCAGGCCACAGCAGAACCTTTACCTCTTTGCAAATTACAGAGCTCTGGAGATTTTTCCCCTATTAATTGCATAATTGCTTTTCCTGCCAAAGTAATTTGAACCCTTGGGGGTTAAGAAAATCACTTACTGTGAAATAGTGGCAATTTTTAACCCATTCAGCTGGAGTTTCTTTGCCTAATTAAATGTAAAACGGCTGTTTGCTGCCCATGGAGGCTGTTTCAGATGCTGCTCAAACAGCTTTGCCCTGGAAGCTTCTGAGTATTTAAACCTTGATAGAATTATTACACTTAGCTTTCGTGTGTTCTGACTACTTGCATTATTATTTGACGCAAGAGCAAACTTTACCTAATCATTGGCCGGTCTCTAATATCTGTGTCTATCTTTCTGTCTATGGAAAAGATAAAGCCCTCGTCCGTGATGGAGAATAGTGCGGCTGCTGGGAGAATACCTGGTCGCTTGCTGGCTTTGGGAGCTGCTCATTGGGTTTTCATAGAAATCCAAGTTATTATTCCATGTTATAAAAACTTAGGCCCAGAGGCTTAATGACTTTTCCAAGGTCACACCTAAAGTCAACTCTTGTATTCCCAAATCATCCCTGCATTTTTGTGTCTTTGTTTCTTGCTTTGGCATAAGTCACATTCTTATATCATGATCCATTCATAAGAAGCAATTTAACTGAAAGTTTTATGGTCCTAACCACTAGATGTAACTTGATATTTTGAAAGATATACATTTTACCTGTAGCGAAGAGACATTACACGCTCCTTCTTTACTCAGGAGAATGTGTTCTGTTGTCATGCAATGTCTGGGTATAAACAGGGCAGATAAAGGATGGTCTGGCTGGGCTGTGGAGGACAAACTTGTACAAGAAACATCCAAAGTATCAGCTTGATACACGACTTAAGATCTGTTTAATTCCCACAATTCACTCTTTCCTTCCACTCATTCCCCTTTGTGTTTTGTCTTCATTTTTTTTTTTCATTTCGAGACCTATTATTCCACATATTTGACCACTGGGATGTTTAGATGGCATTCAACTGGCAAAGTTAAAAAGTCCTTAGTAAAGTAAAACTAAATCTTTTGAAAGAGACCTGGCTGAGATAGCAACTGAACTATAAAGCACAGTATAATCATAATATATATTTATTCCCTCAAAAGAAACATGTTATTGGAAAGAAGTTTCAGTAGGTAGAATGTGGCAGAAGGTAAGGTTAGACAGGAGGGGAGATAGGAAGGTTGTATTTTTGGGTAGAGCTTCTTCCTGAGTTGTCTGGCTATCCCTGTGTAGAGAAAATGAGGCTCAAAAAGGAAACATGTTGTGCCAGGGGATCCAGGAAAGCTGAGACAAAGCTGGAATGAGATACGACTCAGGTATTCCATTCCTATAATGTTGTTTATCCCAATAAAAAAATGCCATCCATTTGAAGTCCAAATATTCTTATATGTCTTTTCTGTTATTTTAAATGATTAAATCACAGCATTAGCAATTATAATCTATTTTATGTTAGTGTGTACATGTAAGTATATGTATATTTCTCAACTATTCATGTATTATTACCATTACTTTACACTAGTTAGAATGTTTCTGTTACAGATAAATTCTCATCATCTACAGTCATTATTCACCCTTGCCATTTCTTTACCTTCTTTAGGGCACAGACCAAATCATCAATCCAGGCTGAGTAGCCCTCTAGACCACTGGACTCTTGTCAACATGGAAATCAAAAGTAAATAGGTCTACCTTTCCATCTACAGTTGCCAAACAACGATCTCAATCTGTGGAGGACAGGCCTCTAGCCTTGTTTCTAAATTCCATTCAAGGCACCTATACCGAAAAAGGGGTAGGATTTGAACATAGTTGGGTAAATTGAGTTTTGGTAGCAGTCGGAGGGATGAAAGCACAGAGGTAGGATACTTCAGTCCCTGGACCGGGGCTATTGAGAAATTGGGCTTGACTCCACGTTGGGGTACTAGAGGGGAAGTTGAGACTAGATCATAGAAGACTTTGAGATGCTGTTCTAAGGAATTAATACTTTATTTTTGAGGCAAACCTTTGGAGGTTTTTGGAATGTGACATCCTCAGGACTCTGTGGTAGCATTGTCCAAGATAAATTCAAGATGGGAAGACCAGAGGCAGAGTCCAGGACACTGAAGGAGCTCTGCTGAGAGGTGAAGAAGCCCTGAAATAGAGTTTTGACAGTGGGAATGGAATGAAGAAAGCAGGCGTCAAAGACATAGTAGAGATAGAATTGATGGACTTCATTCTGGGCTGTAAGGGGAGAAAACTGGGGAAGGAGAAGCCATGCTAGCTAGCATTAAAGTTTTAAGTCTGTTTTACTAGCAGGAAAGTGATGCATTTAATAAAATCAGGAAACACAGGAGGTTCAGAAAGGAAAAGTAGTTATTGGACTTTTATCCATAATGAATACGAGCTGGCTTTGTGATGGCAAGATAGTGATGCCTAGCTGGTGATTGAAAATAGAAACTGGAGAGTGGAGAGAGAGAATTTTATTTCATCTCCATAGAGAAATCAAGAAATTGCTTAAGGTTGTCGAGGGAGAGAGAATAAAGGGAGGAAACCAGAGCCCAACTGAGATCGTTAGGGAACCCTTAGGCTGGAAGGAGTGTGGTCCACGGGGAATGTTCACGCAACAAATCGGAGACTGACGAAAGAGGAGAGTGAGGACAGGGGTGTGGAACACCACGGAAGTCAAGGAAGGAAGGACTTCTCAATAAGAGGAGGTGGTCAGTGTGTCAAATACTGCAAAGAAGAAGCATAATAACTGAGGGGAATAAAACCACTAAGCAGCTTCTTGAGCAGAAGTGGTTAACTTACGGAGACAAACTAATCTTTAAAAGGTTAATGAGCTCAGGGGCAGCAGGGTGGCTCAGCTGGTTGCGCATCCGACTCTTGGTTTCAGCTCAGGTCATGGCCTCGTGGTCGTGGGATTGAGCCCCGCATCGGGCTCTGCGCTCAGTGTGGAGTCTGCTTCAGATTCTCTCTCCCTCTCCCTCCTGTTCACTCTCCCTCTCTCTCAAATAAATAAATAAAATCTTTAAAAAAGAAAATGGTTAATGAGCTTAGAAAAGTTGCTCAGGAAAAACTTGTAGCAAGAATACAAAAAGAAGTTTGATGGAAAAAGGAAGGAGAAATGACAACTTGAGGAGCAGAGAGAATAAAAACCAAACTTTGAGAGACAGGAAAACCTCACATGTTTTTACACTGAGACTAGTGACCCAATCGGAATGAAGAGAGAGAGACACAAGTGCCACAAGGCCCAGGGGTGGCAGCCGGGGGTGGAAACAAAGGCGTGGGTGAGTGTGGTTCACTAAAAAGAGAACGATGGATAAAAGAAAAAAAAAAAAAACCCAAGGATCTGTCTTTCTTAGAGATTGACAGGAATATGGGAGCAGAAGAGGTGAAATTAAAGACAAATGTCTAAACAAAAGGGAGGGAAAACCAAGCGGCTCATGTCAAATACTATCAATAAAATCTGAGACTCCATTAAATGAAGAGAGGAAGGAAACAGAATAGGGATTGCAAAGTGTCCTGGAGTAGGTACTCTAGAAAATCTGATTGATTATTAATACGTTAGTAAGGATGTAAATAGTGCTTACTGTGTACCAGTCACTGTTATAAAGATGCTTTACCAGTATTAGCTTATTTAATCCTTTTTACAATCCCAAGTGTGTCGTCACCTCCATTTTACAGATGGAGAAGCCGAGGTACATGGACTCTAAGAAATTTGTCCCCATGGACACAGCCAGTGAGCAGCAGTCAACATCACGTAGGCAGTCTGGTTCCAGAATTGATGTCCTTAACCTGTGCAAGCTGCAGACTTTCATCTGATAGCTGCTCCCTGACTACAAGCCAGGGAGATGGCTGGCGACCCCAGTGACACAAGTGAGTCCTATTACTTTGGGAGGAGTGGAATTAATTGGTCATTGTGGAAGTCTTTAGCATTGTTCCGTAGCCCAAAGTAACAGCGGAGGAAATGAACACTGAATTTTCCCAGGCTTGTGGTCAGCCTGGCCATTGAAATCTCCAGAGGAGTCTTAAAAAATACCATATTCCAGGAGCTCTCCCAGCACAATAATATGAAAAGACTAAGAGTAAGGTCCAGGAATTTTTTTTAAAAGGGGCCCCACAGTGATTTTAACAGGTAGCCAGGTTGGGAAACTACCAAACTTGGCAAATCCAGGAAAAGGATGAAGGAGAAGGGGCAAGTCAAAGGTCCCCATGTGTGTTTCTTACACACAAAGGAGGACAGATGAAGATGGATAGGCAGCCTGGGAGCAAAGGAAAGGATGGGGGTTCTCCAGAGCCAGGTTTGTGGGGAAGGGACATATTGAGAAGGAAAAAATAGCAGGAAAGGAAGTTGTGATCAACAGGGGACATTCTTGATTACTTTGGAACAGTTCCTTCCAGACGTAGCTGTGCAATGTTAACCCCGTGTCCGTGTTTCCAGAAAGAATTGAGTATCCGTCCCAGACTACATCTCAGCAAAGACAGAATAATATGTCTAAAAGCAAAAGTAGTTAATGGACAAAATATGTACAACCTGTAGTGAAGGAAGGATCCTTTCATCAAGGCTTCACAAAGTACTCATGGAGCAACAGCAGAGTTTTGTTGGTTTGTTTGTTTTAATTTCCCAATGCTTGTCATCTGTTTGTAAAATAGAATAAAAATGAATTGTTAGAAAATGCATTTAAAAACTCAAATGCATACAAATAAAAGCTCAGATATCTATATTACCAGATGCAACAGACTTAAAATTATTCTGTCAAATTGCTATAATCTTTCTAAACACTTCCAACTACTGTATCTTAATATCTCATTTTGGAACAAACACTGTAGAGACCAGATCCAGTCCCTGGACTACACGTCTAGCACCTGCAGTTTGTCTTTCTCTACTTGGAAATATTCACATGTGTTTTTTACCATTTCTATAAATCTCTGCACACCCAGAGCCAGGGCTAGCTACATAATTTGCAGGGCCCAGTGAAAGATGAAAATGCAGGGCCCTTTGTTCAAAAAAGAAAAAGGAAAAATGTGAGATTAAAGGAACTAAATATAAAACTTTTTCCTTTCTTCCATGGTCTTTTGGTTTGCCACAATGTTATTTGTTTGCTGTTTAATGTCTAAGCAAAGAAAAACGAAGATTTTAAATTAACATCAATTTTACCCTTCATCCTGATATTGTGCAATGTCAGTTTTAAGTTCAAATATAAGAGCATTTAATCATATGCAGAATCAGCAAAATTATATATTTCATAGTTTAGAGCTTGAGTATGCATGTCTTTTGCCCTTGACAAAACAGTGGAAATGTTGCACAAAACAAGTTCAGCTGGCTTTATTGCACTTCTTGATAGGCTCATATTCTATGACCACTCACTACATTTGGCTTACCAATGGTAAGAAAAGAAGGATTGAACTGAAAAGAAAAGGAACAATGGGTTGCCCTCTCTTTCTCTTTTCTTCTGTCATCATCTTCAGCATGATTGGATATAAGGAAGGAACTCATGAAAGGATAAGGTAGGCATTGCCCTCCTATTTCTGGCCTGCTATTTCTTAGAATGGCATTGCTTGCTTTCTGTGTTTGAAGCATTTTGGTTCAAATGGAAAGTAGTCTCTTGGGGATCTCCATGCCCCTGCTTAATGAATCATAGACATAACATATTCATCCCGTATTTGCTTTCAATCTTGCTGGACTCCTACACGTTATGAACCCACTGAAATACTATGCTCACAGGACGTTGGAAACACTGTCTACAAGTGGGGTGTCAAGGAACAGCAGACCCACATATCATGTATATCTCCTCTGCTTATGTTCATGCTACATTGTCACAACAGACTGCCTACAAAACATAAGAGGTCAACAGCAGGGCATGAACCTCAGTTCAGAGTCCTTCTGTGCCTGGGACCCTGTCTGATTGTATAGGTCACACTTCAGTAGTACTCTGTCAAAAGCTCTCTTAGAGCATGCATCATGCTCTGTGTTCTGTATGGTCCACTCTGCACATCTCTCTTGAGGCTTTCAATGATGTCTCCTAGATTCTTATTTCCATGGTCCAGTGCCTCACCTTATTCTAGCACCTATCCTTCACACCACTGCCATGGTCAACTTTCTGCACAAAAATCTCACCATACTACTGTCCATCTAAAAATTCTTTCACAGCTCCAGTTGCCTTCAGGACAAAGTCAAACCTTTATTAAGCTTCTACAAACTTCCATGATCTGGTCTACTTCCTCCTATCCAGCCTCATCTTCGACCATGCTCTTCCTACATGTAAGCTATGGTCCAAGCAGAGTCCCTTTAATAGAGTTTCCTGCCATCTTGAACACGTGGTTTCCTCAGCCTGAGAAACCTTCTGTCATTCCTCTGTTGTCTCCCACCACCCCATAATCATGTCCTCTGTATAACTTGTGCCAATTCGGCAAGACTCAGCTTTTGCATTGTATCTTCTTGAGAGTCTTTCCTAATTTCTAGGTTGGCTTAAGAAATTCCTTTTCCATACTGTTCTGTACCCCCTACAATATGTCATAATTGGCTTGTTATGGTTAAGACTTCTCCAAAGGCAGAGGCTATATATCTCCTGTGCCCCTCATCAAGCCTAACACTTAGTAGATTTGATTGGATTAGCAATGTTTGATGATTTGGGTTATATTTAAATCCCTTGGGGGGGTGGGATTTCAATGTTATAGGGAAAATCCTCTCTCCTGATATTTAACTTAAAAGGGCTTGCACAGCTATGTGTGCAAGATGTGTGTGTAATCACTTGTGCCAAATTTTCACCTTTATTGCTCACAAAATGTCTTTTCATCTTCAACTTTTCCATCCCTGCAAAAGCAATCCTGTGTGTCTTTAAAAGAGATGTCTTACTTGGGATCCTGGAGGGGAAAGCTGTGTAGTAAAATGGAAGAAGGATGGATATTGGAATTTTAAAAAAACCTGGGTTTCAATACCAGCTCAGTCTCTTAACAGCTATGTGGCTTTGAGAAAGTTCCTTAATATCTTTCAGTGTCAGTTTTCTCAACTAAAACAGAGATGGAGGATTGTTAGAAAGAGTAGAAAATATATACATAAAACATCTTACCCAGAGCTCATACATAATAATAATAAGCCCTCAATGAACAGTTGTTATAATTATGCAGTGAAATTTCTCATTCCTAAGTGCACTGCTTGGAGTCCGAGATAAGAACCGAAATCAATTCAAAATAATGAACAGAATCTTAGAATGTTCGATATAGAAGGAATTTAGGATTACAGACTTGATGCTTTATAGGTGAGGAGACTGAGTCTCAATAAGATCAAAGTGAATTACTTACCCTGAGGTTTTACAGCTAACAAAGACCATGTTGGGACTCAAGTCTTGGTCTTTTGATTCCAAGTGCATTGCTCATTTACTAAGCGTTGTTGTTAAAACTCTCAGGAACAGCCAACTCTGTGTGGAGGGCTAATTACTGAAAAGTCTGGTCAGTCTGTGAATCTGGCTTTCATCCATTACGTTCTAGTGGCCATGCTCTCTTCCCTTACTGCTCATGTTGGCACATTATGTGTGCAAATCTAGCCAAAGACATGTAGCATTAAGAGTGGAAATACGAAGAAGAGGAAAAGAAGTGCTGGTAGCCCAGAAAGTAATGATCAAAATGTACCATTCCTCCGAACCACTGGCATAGACGGTGTTTTCTGAGACAGAGATGCCATGAAGAGGAATAGAGTGGTAAGCCTGGTGTGTTTCCAGTCCTTTTGTTCTTTATTCCTGTAGTGCTGAGCTTCCAGGTCCTTCAAACTTGATTTGTTTATGTTTTCTTGGATGCCTTCTGCTACCTTGCCACTCACCAGGGTCACAGAGGAACTCTTGCACTTGGCATCACAGCAGGAAATGGTTTGGAGCAGGCTGATACTCATCAGGTCTGGGCTGCTCTTATAGGCAAAAGTGACCATCTGACTCAGTATTATCATATGCTGTTGAGAGAGTATATAGCAATGAGTTTAAAATGTGGGGCTATAATGTGTGCCTTTGAAATATGAAATACAAATACACAAATTTCCAATTTAGTTCTTTTCTAGATGTTGAAACTGAGCAGTTGTAACAGTATTTTCCAAGAATTTGCATAGCCCTTTTATTTTTCATTCCAATAATTTAATTAGAATTTCACTTGGATAACATTTGATGTTTCCTAAATTTAGTATTTTGTTTTGCATGATAAGGGAACATGTATTTATCAGACTTCATTTGTCTTTTGGGTTTTTTTCCCCAAACAAGTACCTACAATCTCACAGCATGTAACTTACACTTATATGTCTATTATAATACATATTATAAAATAATCTTCTGATTTTTAAAGAGCTTGTACAACCCCTATCTATCCCTCAAATGGACTTAGTATCATTTCAATTACTCTTAGGGATTACTTTTATTGCAATGGACATGGATTTGTACTGATCCGTATACCTGACTCATACAACCTCCTTCTAAAAACGTATTTGTTTCTAAGGAGGCCATGTGGAGTTACAGGAATAGTCTAGAGTCAAGGGAGAGAATCAGAAAATAAACTTCTAACTGTGGCCTTCAGCCCACTGTTTTAAGTAACTAAATCATCCAACCAAAAAAGGCCATTAAGGTACCACGAAAATATGATTAAGCCGTCAAACCTTGACATTGTTGATGTTTTTCCTTTAGTAATAGAACAGCATGGTGTATTCTTTCCTTTTGCCTACAGCTGACATCTGTGGCCCCTCCTTTACAAACCTACAGAAGGAAAAAAATCCACTGCCACAATCTCCTTCTCTTCCACCTTCTCTTTTAGGCATAAAATCAAGGAGATAATTTGATCATCGGTGGTATAATATCATTCATGATCTTTATCTGACTCTAAAAAAAGACAATAATGACTCAAGACATTTCCTACCTAAGGCATTACAGAGTTTTTGAGCAGTGACAGTGTCATTAGAACAAGTAGGTGGTCACCTAAGATGACTACTTTGATAGATGATAACCTATTTGACAGAAAGACTCTGGTATGTTTGTTAAATTAAAAATATGATTTAGGTGGCATCTGAGGTCAGACGCTTAATGACTGAGGTCAGGGTCCTGGGATCGAGCCCCTCATCGGGCTCCCTCTTGGCGGGAGGCCTGCTTCTCCCTCTCCCTCTCCCCCTGCTTGTGTTCCCTCTCTCGCTGTCTCTCCCTCTCTGTCAAATAAAGAAATAAAATCTTTAAAAAATATATGATTTAGATGCATCATTTATAACTTCCTCCACCTTTGTGTGAAGTCCAGTGTTATCCAGCATTAGGCCCAAAGGCTCCTTCATTTGGCTAGGACAAAGGCAGTGGGTCTCCTCAAGACCACCAAGGACTAGCTAGATTCCTTCTTTAGACTTCGTAACACTCTCTTGTTTTTATTTTTGTTTTTTGTTTTTTTTTTTGGCTTTTTGATGTGCCTGGGCCTCTTTTGTATCTGTCACTGCGTCATTTTCATTTAGGTTTGTTTCTTGTAGTTTTATTTCTCGGAGCAAGCAGAAAGGACTGAAATGGAAGACAGAGAGCTGAATTGGGATAGCTGAAAGGAGGACCATTTGGATTAATGAGAAGAATGTTTCAGTAGAGGGGCATCTGTGTGGCTCAGTCGGTTAAGCATCTACCTTCAGCTCAGATTGGGTCCTGGGATCCTGTCCCGCATCAGCAGAGAGCGTGCTTCTTCCTCTCCCTCTGCCCCTCCCCCCACTTGTGCTCTCTTTGTCAAATAAATAATAAAATCTTAAAAAAAAATGTTTCAGTAGAAATATAGCTGCTCCTTATCAGCTTATGTAAACTATATTTTTGTGTTTTTTTTGCAATTGGAAACTTTGTGGATCCACTTACAGTTTTGGTAAAAATGAGTTGTATCATTGAGTCCATCTTCCTATCAATCTCTTTAGGTAACATAGATGATTTTCCAAAATATGTGAACATTACCCTTTTCCCTCAGGGACATCTCGTTTGCGTGACACACACTGACACAGTACAAAAGTTCAGTACTGACTGTCTCTGAATAATCGTAAATCTTTAGTTAAAGGAATCTACATTTTGAGGATGTTACTGAGGAATATTTATTAAAAGCTGATAATCTGAGGCTTTGAGTTTCATTTAAACATTTACTTATGTCGGGAAACCTCATTTCAACTTAATTTTAGGAAGCTAGGTATCAGAACTTGGTCCTTGAAATAACAAAAATGAATTCACATTTTGCTTACTGTTTGCTACCATTTTTCATTCATTTTCTTGTTTTCTCATATGCCCCCTAATTAGAAGTTTGCTTAAAATGGATGGGCAGATCTTCACACTTACTCCCTAGTTCAGAAATATATATTTGGATTCAAGTGGCGAAAACATATTATCTGCCTTATTCCTTAACACTGACATTTTTGATATGGTATTTGTCAAGAATTTCTTTTTCCGGTGGCCTAGACTCAAGATGTGACATCTAAAAAACAAAGACTTGTCATGTTTGATACCCTTCGCATAAAAATAACTGCAGGAGAAAAGTATCACAACACACAATGGCATGGGAAGGTAGTTTGAGTCACTGTGACCAGACAGAGATCATGGATAAGACTCACGCCCTGAACTATCATTACATAACTAGAAATCAACTTAATGCCCCATGGAAGCAAATTTTATTGTAGAGCTGCTTATGTTTTTCAGATTTTCAAAATTCCATTTTCAATGCCTGTTTTTTTTCTGAAGAAGACCATGAGTTCTGCCCTTCTTCTGAAAGCATTGATCTTCTTTGCTCTTTAGTTGCTTGTGATTTGGTAGAAGTCATGCATGGTGTGAAATTCTCACATTTTCACTTCACTGTGGATAGTATTTGGGGTTAGTTATACCAGGATATCAAAATTTCCTCTGCTCCGTCCTCAAGTCCTGATTTTAACTCCTTCATCATGCCCCAGTTCACGGTTCTTAGATTTCCCCGGGGACCTTTTCTCAAAAGGTAATACATCAAATATACAATGCACCAAGCTTCTCTGCATACTGAAAAAATATAGGTGCTTTAGTGTTTGGAGCAACACATGCTACCCACATACATAAATATATTTGAAATCCAAGTGTCTCCTTCAGACTTTCCTTTAAAAGAAGCCAGAAAGTAGATCACGGATGGGGGGAGGGAAGTGTGGGGGGTGGGGGGCGGACGGGGTGGGTGGGTGTGGGGAGAAAATTGAACTTTCCAAGATCAGTACTTAACATAAAAATTTCATCACAATCTTTATCATCTTGCAGTGGTTGCAGAAAAGGCCTAGGCTCCCTCCACCTTTAACTTCCTAAAGTCGCCTATTTTACCTTCAAATCTGATGAAGTGTCAAAGTCATTTACCAGTAATGAGTTCTGCTGCAAATTTTATTTTGCTTGGAATTTAATTAATGGGCCAAAGACTTTCCATTGTGATTTGAGCAAATGAATAATAAATCAAGAAAGGAGATTTGTCAGGGAAGGAACATCTGTTTCTTACAAGCGTTACAACATGACTACAGCTTGGCTGTGCATTACCAGCACAAAGACAGTAGGAGTCCTCTCCTGTGAAGCTCTCTTCATTTATTGCTCCACTGAAGGTGAACAGAGAGCACTCTAATGGGCCTCTGGTGTTAATAAAAGCTTTGCGCTTCCCCAGTTTGCCTGGAGCCCCTTCCTATAGGGTGCTTCTGTCCTTAGTACATGGTTTGTTGAGCCCCGTCAGGATTTTGCAGTGTCAGTACTTCATTGGATGATTAATAAGGGAAAGACAAATTCATAAGCAGAAACAATATGAAATTACCATCATATTAGTGTTCGCTGTCATGCTTTTTATTTTGGGGGGGGATTTGTAAATGAGATCGTGATTGAAGTTAAGTACTTTGACTTGCCCTGTCAAAAAGCAAAAATAGGTCACCCGACCTGTTGGGTTTTGTCTAGTTAACCAATAACGGACTATCGAGAGTAGTGTGACTTTTGTACTAGTGCCAAAGCATCCTGTCAATGGTTTGAAAGAGAAGAATTAGTCTGATCCACCAAGGCCTGCACTTGTTGGGGAGAAAAGAGACACGATAGTGCTTTCTCTGCTATTTATTGCTGGAACACACTTTGCTCCTCTACACAAAGGAGGCTTAAGTGCCCACTAGGTAGGAATAAATCGCTTATGAAAATTTGCACTGCAGGGCTCCTGATGACCCTTGTGTAATGTTTATAATGTATGTGGAACAGTAATGGGCGCTAATGTCATGCAGAAATAACACCGGGATCCTACGTGTTACCCTTTTTAAAAAACCTTTTCTGAAGGCTGGGAAGATGATAAGAATTTCAGATTTTATTATTTTTTTATACGTCTCTGGAATACACCACTGAGGAATGTTTTCCTGACGGGCTGAGCAATTCCCATCATTGGAATAATGTGCGGCCCCCCAAACAATTCTTTCTAGCATCCTGCACAACGTTGCTTTGTTTGATATGGCATCTTTCATGCAATTTGTGTTTGCAATAGATCTATAGAGTGGAAGTAAAAAAAAAAAAAATATATATATATATCTATATCAGCAGTGGGAGAGAAGAAAACATGAAGACAGAGAAAGGGGTTATATCGGACTGGGTATAGTATAAACCGAGTCCATAAGACATGCTAAGCTTGTTCCCATTTTTCAGTGTTCAGGAATCCAGAAAATAAATCTACCCCTAAAATTAGCATGCTGAAAACCCCACTAACAGTTTCCTTCACTCATTCCTTTTAAACATAACAAAAGTAAATTCTCAATTCATTCTAGGAAGAGGTTGCCAGAGAGAATACAGGACACTCAGTTAAATGTGAATTTCAGATAAAGAGCTGATTTTTTTTTTTTTTTAGTACAAGTATGCCCCATGCATTTCATGCATTTCATGGGGCATACTTATACTAAAAAATTATTCACTATTTATTATTACTCATTATTCATTATTTATCTGAGATTGCAATTTAACCAGACATCCTGTATTTTATTTGCCAAATCAAGCCTCATTACACCAGGGAAAATTTCATATTATAAACATTAAAATTTCAAGTGACCAACACATTATCTTCTGACTGCAATGACTTTAAATATACTTTCAAAGGTAAGAAAAAAAATAGATATAGCTTGCTTTTACAATTAACATGAAATTGTTATTAAATGATGAACAATAACGCTTGGTATTTAAAGTGAACAAGTAACTTAAGTCGGACACAATTTAATGTACTAAACTCTGGAATTTAAGGGTATAAACATAATATCATATATGCCCACATATAATGTGATCTGAAATATAAGCCAAGGTTCATTTATCCCCTTGTTAAGTTTTTAAAAATAATTATCGAACTCGAATGAATAATTTTAAGATATATTTGGAATAGGCAAATGTCTGCTTATATCATTTACTTTAGAGATTTATATATACATAGCATAAACATATGCTATTTATTTTTAGTGTTGTGATTTTATAAAATTTTTCTGTTCTCACATTTCACAGCACAGTCTTATTTAAATTCTTCCCTCCTATCTTTGACATCAGTATCTTTATCACCACTGAGCATCATTCGTCATGAAAGAGTTTTCCAGTGGCTTTTCTTGCATTTTCTTCTAAGCTCTTTGAGATATAACACCTTTACATTTATATATGATCATGCCACTAAAAATATTATCCCAAACCATGGTGACTATTCATATTACATTTGGATAGCTTATGGTTTTCTCCTTTTTCTACATTTCTAAGTGTACATTTGTGCTCTTCACAGCATTGTGCTGTTTTAAATTGATCTTTAAAAAGATTGAATATAATGGCGGGTAGTACTGGTAACTGTGGTATATACTCTCTGAATAATTACTAACCTGTGTTATATTTTCATCTTAGATCTTTTCCATCAAAGATATTAATTGAAATCATTTAGAGTTGTTTATTTCCTTTCTTAAACAATATGTTACTTTTTAAAAGGAAGCAATTGAGAGTAAACCCCTTGGATATGAGAGAACATTTATGGCTTCAAATATAAGGTGACTCTTTCTGAGGAATAATTTTTGTAAAAATGTTTTGTAATTGGGGACGTAATGAAACTATGCCTATCACAAAAGCTTGCCGCTAGATTTTGCAGTTGGAAGGTGTCAAGGTCATTTCTGCAGTTAACTAACAGTCCTTTTAAGCCTCATAGATATGTCTATGCCTATTTTTCTTCTGAGTCACAGGAAACAAGAAAAACCTTCACATTTGGATATATATACAGTGGGATCTCAGAAATTGGGAATCCACCCAGGCATGGTCAGGAACAAAACAATTAATCAAGGTAAAGAGAACAGAGTTATTAGCATATTATACTTCTATGATTCCATCTTTCTTAATTGTCTAGGTAAATTATATGTTAAAGTGAGGGTAAGAGTTCTTTTATTTTATGTTTGAACATTTGATATTAATTAAATGACCAAGCTCATGTGGTATATTAGTCACCTAATTCTAGACATTAATCCTTGGTTTAATATAGTTAAATTGTGTGTGTCTGCGTACCATGGGCATGTAGACACATGCATATGATATGTAGTTATACAAATATACAGAACACAGAACTGGAAAACTAGTTCGGGTATGGCTTTTTTAAAAAGCATAAAGGAAATTCACTTTTCAAAGTTAAAACTAGCTTTAATTTAGTTTTCCATTCCTAATGCTGAAATGCATCTATTGAACTGGTTTTTGAAAGCAATTCAAGACTTCTTTTTTAATGGCCGAGAAACTGGCAACGAACAAGGCTACACAATAGGGCATTGTAGAACCCAGTAGAATACTCTACAGAAAAGTAGATTCGCCAAAATGCATGTTGAATGGATTAACAGATAAATAAGATACGGACTGAAATGATTTCTTGCTTAAGTGAGCACTGCCCCCGCCCCCCCAACAAAGAGTATGTAGAAAGAAGGTAGAGCAGCAACTTTGTCTCAATATTCTCACACCGTCCTCAGAGTTGATCAGTTCCCCTCAGTCATTCTCACCTGGTTTTCTACCTTGACTCATGTAAGCCTAGCCTAGAGCTCTTACCTTTGAAAATGGAGGACTTAAATACCATAATTGATGATGTCATTTTCAGTGTGATGCCACTGAAACAGTTCACTCATAAAACGCCTCATTTCTACTTAGTCTTTGACACATGATGGTCCCCTAGGGGCACATATCAGAGTCACCCGAGGGACTTTTTCCAGCCCCCTCCCTCCATCCAGAGCTGAACAGGCCCCTCTCTCCCCTCGAGAATTACTCTAACTGATGGGGTGTGTTGTAACCCTCAGGTGTGCTGGGGTAGAAAATAATTTGAAAACAACCAATCACATGAAAAGCCAAACATCTGGCCAATTATTAGCTATTTTGCATTATGCTGATGTAGATGTTCTATGATTAAACATTCAGATAACAGAACTTTCTTCTTAAGCTAGTAGTTGCCATCACGTAAATGCTGCTTTAGACTCAATGGATTTTGTATAAAAACATATCTTTTTCTACAGATATGCAGTCATGTTCACAGCCTAGCAGTCTTTTTTTTTTTTTTTTAATTTTCTGGAGGAGTTCAAAACTGAACTCATTGAAATTACTTCATATGTTTCAGTAACTTTTTTTAATGAACCTCTAACAATTATGAAGAAATTTTTATTCATACAACAGAGAGTCTTAACATAAGAAGTAATTTGCTCTGTAATTTGCCAGTCAAAATTCCATTGCCTGACTCTGTAGCTATCTGGGCAGAATTACAGCCGCCTCTCAGACTTAACATTGGTAAGATCTGCCAATCTTCTGGGCCTTGACCATAAGTGTGCTAAGATTTCATTCTAAAGAGTAGATTCACAAAGCACCTACCACTGCAAACTCATCCTTGTCCAAACAGGAATTGTCATGCACTGGCCCTGTCCTCAACAGAGTAAATACTGTCCCTGGCTAGGAGATGCTTTCCACAGTGCAATGAAGTGGCATTTAGCATCTCTCTGTAAAACCAAAGTGCTTAAGCTTGTCCAATAACTATTTTGATTTCATTATGGTTTCAGATCAATTGGTCTGAATTCAATACAAAGCATATATAATCTTGTTCTGTTTGAATTCAACAAAATACCTTCATTTTTGGAGGGGGGCTGGGAATGAGGCCTGTGAGATCAGTTCTCTAAATATAAAGCCAAAATTTGGTCTGATGGAATATTGCAGCTGTTGATCAAGCCATTTTTGCAAGACCTGTCTTTAGCGGGGCACATACTATTTGGGCAGAGAAACAGTATCCTTTGTCTGACAGGAGACTCTGGACAGAGTGCCATGTTCAGAGGCCACTAAGATTTTTCCAGTAAGGTAGGTCTCTTATTCCAGAACATACCTTCTGTGGGAGGGGAAAGTTCTCACATAATGGCTAAAACACTCTTGGTTAAAGAGCGGGGGGCAGGGAAAGCAAGAGTAGGTAGACTTAACATTTGTGGATGGATTTGGAAATCTTTCCCTACTTTCCCAAAATAGCAAGACTTACTACATTCCAGCCAAAAAAATTTACCTCATAGGAGAATTTTTGCTTGTTTTCCCTTTGCCTGTAACAAGCTTTCTGCACGGTCCCTCCCTAAAACTTCCTATGGCTGGTTTCTTATTTTTCAGGTCCTAGCTTGTACGTTCTAACTGAGAAGGCTTTGCTCCCAAATGGATTCAATCTGTCCCTAATCAACTGCCCTTCACTGTTTACTGTGACTGCATCCTGATAAGTTCCTTCATAATAACTGTCACTTAAATATCTTCTATTCCCTTTACTTGAAATATTGATGCCAGGTGTATTGCAGAATTTAGATTGTTTTTTCGCTTAGAGAGATGATATGGTGCATAAACTTTATTTTAAAGAGTGTGGGACAGCACCTTGTAATCAAGGACATTAATATTTCTGTAGTGAAAGACATGAATATTCTTATCAAGTGGGATGGATAAATGAATAGAGGAATAAACAAAACAGCTTTATGTCAATACAGATCAGGTATCACTGCTAACAAAATTATGAAAATACTTTCTGTTTTTAGAGAAAATGCTTTCGGTTTTGATATCCTTAAGCACCAAAATATTTGGCAAAGAATTACAGATTTGTATATATTTATTGGTTTGCTCATGGTCTGTCATCACACTAGCCTTCAACTTCCATCAGGCCAGGGACCAGGTCTGTGTTCATCTCTGTAACCCTAGGACCTATGACCACACCTGATAATAACAGATTTTTGAATGATATTTATTAAATGAATGAATGAATGAATAGAACTACATGATTTTTTCCCTAAAAGAGTCTTTATTTGTCCTTTGTTCTCCCATAAAACATTGCAGCAGTAATTAAAAGACACCCATTGAGGTGCATGGAGGGCTTCCCATTTATTTGTTGATGTTTGTTCCTGCCCCAAGCTGCATGACACTGGAATATGTGACAGTAGGAACCAATTTATCTGCATTTTGGCAGTTGGAGTGTTATTAACCATCCTTGTCTTTCATGCCCTGTTATAAACAGCATTCAAAATTATAACATGAAGGGAGGGGAAAGATCATCAAAGAAAGGCCAAGTAGCATTTTCTTTAATGTTACTCTTTTAAAAGTTAGTGGACCTCAAATTATATAAAGGATATTATTCAAGATGTTCATTTGGAAGTCACATTTCTGAAATTTAGAAATATTTTTCCAAGGAAGAAAAAGGGAGTGGTTGAGACAGAAGAAATAGAGAACATAGGAGAAAGTAAATATGTCAAAATGTTAACATTGGTGAATCTAGGTGGAAAGTAGGGTACATGGGACTTTATTGTGTTACTTATTCTTTTAACTTTTCTGAAAGTTTGAAAGTTCTTAAAATAAAAGGTCAAGGATCATTCCTAATAGAAGCAAAAATAAAACAATAATTAAGAATAAATTTAACCAAAGAAGTGTAAGGGTTATAAACTGCAAAATATTATCGAAAAAAATTAAAGATCTAAGTAAATAGAACAATATCCTGTGTCATAGATTCGAAGACAATATTGTTAGATTATAGTACTACCCAAATTGATCTGCTGAGTCAATGCAATGCCTGTGAAAATTCTGACTTTATAGCAGAAATGGACAAATTGATTCTGAAATTCATATGATAATGCAAGGGTCCCAGAACAACCAATTGTAAAAAGAAGAACAAAGTTGGAGACCTCCCCCTTCTCTGTTTTGAAACTTACTACAATGCTACAGTGATTGAAAGAGAATGGTACTGACACCACAGTGGGCATATAGATCAATGGAAGAGAACTGAAGCCCAGAGAGAAACCCACACATCTATAGTCAATTGATTTTTGACAAGAGGCCAAGAACATTTAATGGGAAGAGATTAGTTTTTTTCAACAAATGGGACAACTGGATATCCACTTGCAAAAGGATGAACTTGAACCCCTACTTCATACAATATAGAAAAATTAATGCAAAATGAATCAAAGACCTAAATGAAAGAGCAAAATTGTGAAACTCAGAAGAAATCATAAGCATAACTCTTTGTGACTTTGGGTTAGACAACAGTTTCTTAGCTATGACACCAAAAGCACAAGCAACCAAAGAAAAAGTATATAAATTTGACTTGAGTAAAAAAAAAAAAAAGTCTGTCAATCAAAAAACAATGTCAAGATAGTGAAAAGGCAATCTGCATAGTGGGAGAAAATGTTTGTAAATCATATATCTGATAAAATTCTGGTATCTGGGTTATAGATGGAATTCTTACAACTCAACAACAAAAAGAGGAAACAACCAGTTTAAAAAATGAATGATAAATTTGAATATACATTTCTCCCAAGAAGATATGAAAATGGTCAATAAACATATAAAGAGATGCTCACATTATTAGTTATTAGGGAAATGCAAATCAAAACCACAGTGAATTAGCATTTTGCATTCACTAGCCGGCTATCCCAACAACAACAGCTACAACAACCAAACTAAATCCAAAGGAAACTGTTATCAAGTGTTAGAGTGCAGCTGTTGTGGAAAACAGGCTGGCAGTTCCTTAAAAATTCATAGGTTTACCACATGATCTAGCAATTCTACTTCTAGGTATATGCCCAAGAGAACTGAAAACATATGGTCACACAAAAACTTGTATACAGATGTTGATCACAGCATTATTCAAAAACGGCTGCAAGGGGAAAACATTCTAGTTGTCCCTCAACTGATGAATGGAGAAACCCAAGTCATACAGCCATAGGATGGAATATTATTCAGCAATGAAAAAGACGGAAGTTCTCGCACATGTTACAACAGGATGAATCTTGAGAGCATTATGCCGAGGGGAAGAAGGTAGAACCCAAAGGCTACTTATTGTATGATTCCATTTATATGAAGGGTCCTAAATAGGCATAGAGATAGAAAGCAGATTAGTGGTTTCCAGAAGGTGGGGGTGGGATGAGATAGGAAGTGACTGTGAGCAAGTACAGGGTTTCATGTGGTATCATGAAAATGTTCTGGAGTTAGATTTAGGTAGTGTTGGCTGCATAGCCTTAATATACTAAAAACCACTAAATTGTATACTTTAAAATGGCGATTTCCATGGTATATGAATTATATCACAATTGTTTAAAAAAAATGGGGGCTGGAAAAAATTTCTGAGGCCAGTCTCTTCAGTAAAGGAACAAGTAGCTTTATTTTGAACAGACTGAAGGGAAGGATGTGATAAGAGGGGAGACAGGTATAATAAGAAAAGCACAGGGCACCTGGGTGGCTCAGTCGGTTAAACAACTGCCTTCGGCTCAGGTTGTGATCCTGGAGTCCTGGGATCGAGTCCCGCGCCGGACTCTCTGCTCGGCGGGGAGTCTTCTTCTCTTTCTGGCCCTTCCCCCTTTCATGTGCTCTTTCTCTCAAATAAATAAATAAAATTTTAAAGAAAAAGAGAAGCATCTATGGGGTGCCTGGGTGGCTCAGTGGGTTAAACATCTGACTCTTGGTTTTGGCTCAGGTCATGATCTCAGGGTTGTGCGATCAAGCCCCGTGTGGGGCTCCATGCTCAGCAATGGAATCTGCTTTAGTTTTCTCTCCCTCTGCCCCTCCCTCCCACTTGTGCTCTCTTTCTCTCTCAAATAAATAAGTATATCTTTAAAAAAATAAAAGAAAAGCATTTATTAAGCACAAAATATGAGTAGAATTAAAGTTTTCATCAAAGGCAGTTATATGCAAAAATGAAACCAGAAAATTTTTGGAGTGATGGTCTTAAACTTAAAGAATTATATATACAAAATGCAGAGCATAATGACCAAATAAAACAAAATGAGAACATGACAGGCACAGAGAATAAAGAACGAATACCCATCTTAAGTATTATAAATGTGCATCTTCTTAGGACTTAGGGTCCTGTACTTTTCCTTAATTGTCATGACTCATTCCAGTCACTGCCATATCCACTCTACCTACCGATTTCCAACACACAGTTTGGCACATAGTAGGTGATCAATAAATATTTGAAAAATTAGCTAAATTAATTAATTATATTTCAGAGGAACAACTCAGAGCAAATGGACAGAATTAATCATAGTTATTACAGAAAACCATTCTGAGCTCAATAAATATCAATCTAGAATTTGAAGACTATCTAAAACCTAGACCTATTTGATTAAGAGACCCTAAAATTGGAAAAAGTTGAGTTTTAAAAATAAATAAAAATAACAACAGTTATTTTACAGTTAGTTACAACATTCAGACTTCTCTTCCACCACGCTAAATGCCAAAAGATGATGGAAAAATGTCTGCAGACTTTTAAGAGAAACAGATTGTGACCTAAGAATTAAATACCAACGCGAGTTATCCCGCGTGTGCTAAGCCAAAATAAGGAGGCTTTCAGGTAAAAAGGGCTCAAAAATATACATTTTTGTACTCTACCTGAAAAGAAATACCATAAAGATAAACTCTAGCAAAATGAAAAATGAATTAAAACATAGGAATGGTATACAGGAGTGGTAATAAACATGGAAACAAGTTTTATTACAATACATAATAAGTACAGTTAACAAATTTAATACAAATATCCACAAATAGTTATTGGAAGAGAAGATGATAGTCTACAGTGTTTCTGAATCCTTTTCATGTCACGGCTGACATAGAAAGTTGTGATATTTTTACAAGACACTGGTATAAGGGGCTGGGGTTCCTGGCACCTTACGTTCACTAGCTAGCCCTGTTAGCACAGGGAGTCAATCAATATCTGGGCACACCTAGTGGGCCCCACTGTACCTAGATTTAGGTTTTGCTATTCTCGAGATGGGAAACCAATAGGAGATTTTAATAAGAAGTCAATGGTAGGGAAAAAAATCATAGAATAAGTCTTAATGTAAACTACACTTTCAATTTGGCTAAAATGTAGTTTGCAAAACTGGTATAACATGCATTCACACAAATGTTACTGTATTATCTGGGAGATACTAGTAGGAGAATTTGATTTTTTTCTTTCTACTTTTCCTTATTTTCTGAATATCCTACAATACAGTTTGTTTCATAATCTCCAAAATACTAAAGATAGTATAAAAACCCCAATAAGGTTTTTAAAAAAATGTTTTGTCTTAGCTCACGGAAAAACAGATTAATGAAACAGAATAGTTTTGCCTCAAACAGATTCATTATATATATAAATTATGTATATATATAATATATATTTTTTATATAAGAAGACTTTTTATTTATATATTCATTACATAATGAATAAATGATATATTTTTATATAAGTTTTGTATTTATATATTCATATATGGTCTATATATTTATTTATATATTCATATGTAGTCAATACATATGAATATATATAATGAATATATGAATAAAAACATATAAAAATATATATTATATATATACATAATTTATATATGTAACAATGTTGATGAACATGGTTTGCTATGTAGGGTATCCATTAACTTACCGAGGGATGTTATAATGATTCTTTATTCCAAATATTACTACTCACCATAATTTCTAAAGATAACTTACTTTGACTTTAAGCATTTCAATAATTTTTGACATTCATTTTCCTTAATTCTGTTTGAAAGTTTTTCCCCACCCACCTCCCCCACTTCCCGCGCAGCTTGCCCTGGAACTAGACAATTTCATGTTAACTCCTTAGCTGCTCATTTAATTCTTTTCCTTAGAAGGGGCACTGTCTGTTTCCCATTGATCCCAATGCATGTATCTCTGCCTCATTCTGCCCTAATTTACTATTTTCTTTGCTCAACTTTGATTTGTGTTATTCTCTAAGCTAATGAGAAGGAGCATTTCTGTAGCTCTGGGCATTTTACAAATCTAATCTCTGGCTGGCCCAATCACAGAGATCATTTTTCGCGTGGTGGTGGTGGGGGGTGGATCATCCTACTTGTTTTCTTTTTTTTTTAAAAAAAAGATTTTATTTATTTATTAGAGAGAGAGAGAGAGCGCACATGAGAGTGGGGAGGGTCAGAGGGAGAAGCAGACTCCCTGCCGAGCAGGGAGCCCGATGCGGGACTCGATCCGGGGACTCCAGGATCATGACCTGAGCCGAAGGCAGTCGCTTAACCAACTGAGCCACCCAGGCGCCCATCCTACTTATTTTCTACCCATTCTGCATTGTTCAGGGTAATTGAACAGCTGCTGCAACAGATAAGCCCTAAAATCTACTAAAAGTGGATTTTTCATTCCTCATACAATCTAATCCTGCTCTTCCACTTTGAGCTGCTGCACCTAAAACGGGTGACTCCAGGTTTACTGAGGAAAGGAAAGAAAGAAGGGAGATAAGATATTTTAGGGCTAGGCTGGGAAGTGACTCTCATCATTTCTGTCCATATTTCATTAACCAGAATTTAGCCAGCCACAACCTCAGTGCACAGGAAACTGGGAAATGCAGTTTCGCTATGTGCCCTAGGCAAGAACCTCGTGTGGCAACACGCAGTGTTGTTCTGGCCACATTCTCTGAGACGCATACAGGGTGTCTGTTTACCAGACCTGGGTTTCTTGAGAAACTGTCTCAACACGGTTTTCCTTGCGGTTTAACAAAATATTGAACATGTGTCAAAATGTTTTCCATCATCAGTGTTCTAGACCAACCAGAGTATGCTGAAATGTTTGCTTGACGCTGCAAACAGTAATTTAACTATCTTGATTTTTCTACTTCAATCCAGTGGACAATAGGGGACAGACCTGTTATGTGCTTTTGCAAACCTATATGATTATTAAAGCTTTGAAATTTATTGATCCAGGGACACCTGGCTGGCTCAGTTGGTAGAGCATGCAACTCTTGATCTCGGGGTTGTGAGTTCGAGTCCCAAGTTGGGTGTAGAGATTATTTAAAAATAAAAAAAAAAATCTTAAAAAAAAAAGAAATTTATTGACCCCCATAGCCTGGTGAATATCTTAACTTCTGTTGTTAAATTACTTACCCAAAAATTGAGATGAGGAGCCCACAGGCCTTCCACTCAGTGGCTTTGCCAGGGTATGGCACACATCAGGCCCCAACGAATGTTTGTAGATTAAATAAAGTCATCATCATCAACTTTGGGAAGGTGGTAGTTGAGGAAGTTGAGAAGGAGAGAGTCTTTGGTTCCTGGTAGACTGGGGTGAAACATAAGCACCTCTTTCCTTTTTCTCCTGTTTCTTGCCCAGGGTCCAAGAAGGGGTATGATGGGCTAAGAGGCAGTGCATAGTTTCGTGGAGGCTAGAAAGGGAAGGAAATAAAGGAGGACATGCACATCCACATAACTGATAAACTGTAAACTAAAAACTGAGACTTGTGCAGTTTTTGATGTCCTATGAGCAATCAAAGCAAAGCCATTTAATATTTGGCTAGTTCCAGAGATGGCAGAAGCATTGCCCCTATGTTTTCAGTTGATACCAGGTTGACTAGGTTCAAATTCTGTAGAAGTAAGTCAATTTTTTTTTCCTTTTTAAATGTCTTGTAGAAATATGAAAATAATTTGTCAATAATAACAGTAAGGAACAACTGATTCACATTTTCAGTGTCTTCTCACTGCAACCTGTGCAAGTGCAAATACACATTCCCCATCTATGCAGACCGGAAGCAGTCAACGTTTCATTGGTGAACCCAAATCTTCCCAATGAGAGCTTTCATAAAAAACATCAAAACCACTCTGTTCCACTCTGGGTTTCTAGCCAAAATTAATTAGGGCCTAATCAAGGGAAGCACTCACCTTGACTTTCAATGAGCCATAGATAAATAATGAACTAAGTTTCAGTTGACAATGAAAGGAAAGAAGGTGCCAGGCTTAATATTTGGTTTGGAGACAGTCACCCAGGGCCATTCTGTATATTTTTCCTCTTAATATCTTTCTATAAACCTCATCACAGCCCTTTGATGTGTCAAGAGAGAACATGAACCAAGAATCTAACGAGGCTGAGATAAAGGCAAGTGAGGGGGTACCTTCCTGTCTTTGAGAACAATGCTGTATAAGACAACTGATCTCTTATAACAAACCGTCTCCAGGGGCCACTGTGAGAAAGGGACATGGGCAGGATGAATTATGGGTCTGAAAAGCTATGAGCTTTTCACAGGGAGATTTTGATCCCAGTGTTTTTTCTCTGAACTCAGGAGGGCACCTTAATACCAAAAGTAGCCAGTTCTCATCTCCCTATGCATCTCCCTATGCATTTTATTGCATTTTTGTTGCATTTTGTGGCAGTGGACTTTGATTTGAGCTCAAAACAACTCTTGTTGATCATCTTTAAATAATAATGCAGGGCATGTATTTATTTTTACTGCAATTACTATCCTTTACAAAACTGAGTTGAAACTTACCTGTTTGGTTGAGAACTTAAACAGTGGGCAAGAAACATTGATTCTACAGGTCAAGACCCCAGGAGACAGACACCCTGGATCTGAGTGAGAAGTTTGTGGGTTTGGAGTTATTTCTCTTTCAACTATGTCCTATTCGAAAGAGGGTAATAGTGCCTGACAGGTCTTTTGTTTAGTGCTTCTTATATATAGTAAAATACTGTAATTTAACAGCTTGCTAGGGGAACAAGAATTTGTTCCAGTTCCTGATTTAAATGTTTATGCTAATTGCTATTTATTGGCCCAGATGCAAATGATAGGTTGGCCAAAGTGAAATTTTATGACGAGCAAACTCCCCCCTTTTGTGCAAATTGAAAAAGTGAAACAAGAGGGGGATGAAATGAGCCGAAGATGGTCTTAATGGCTGCTTTTTAATGGGGAAGATAAAATTAAGACTGATTTACGTGGCCAACTCCCCTGTTTTCTCTTATCAGCTCATTTGGCAGGAAAAATGGAAAAGTAATTGTTCCTCTTTCAATGTGGGCCTCAAACCATTATTTATTGGCTGAAATTAATCGCTGTTTATCCTTCATTCACGTGGAAACCGCTCTATCAGCATTATGAACCCCGGCAACTCAACTAGTCCCTTGCAATTTAGTCGACAGCAAGCTCGGATCCTGATGAGGCGTGCCTTAATTTTCTGGGCTGTGGGAGTTAATGAAGACTCCTTTCTGAGGTGGACATATTTGTATTTCTACAACATTAATAACAAAGACCCACACTTTCTCTTTGGCAGCAAATAAACTTTTTCAAAAAAAAAGAGGAAAAATTATTGAAAGGATGGTGCTTGGGAGAAAAACCTGTAACAGAATCATGAAGCCAATTTGTTTTTACTTTAATCACAACGAAAACGCGAAGCGACATATAGACATTTGGGGGATTGTATGTGGACCCAAGCACTCCCTAGAAAATCCTGCAAATTGGTAAAGGTGAGATGAAAATAAGGCAAAACCCATACATTCAAGAAGAATAACTTCTTGATTCTTTTTCGCTTCCACTTTGCCTCTTCTCCACATTGCTTGATGCATGTAATTGACAGCCTGTGGTTTTTCTGGGGCAGAGATTCCTGGATTGCCTCCTGTTCTTCCTCAGGGAACCATCTGGAACTGACAGTCTGTCCTCCAGGCTCCTATCTTCCTCTTTCCAATCAACCAGTCAATCATCAAGCGTTTGTGCACAGCTTATGTGTCCAACAGGCCTCCTCTGCCATGAATGAGATTAAACATACAGAGCCAGAGCGCCCTCCACATCGACTAGGAGCACAGCTAAGTGTCAAGAATCAGATTCAATCTATAGAAAGCATTTGATGGGGGATAGAGGGGGGAGGTTGTTACTGCTGCTTTTTCCGAGACATGCAGGGTCTATCTGTGTGTTCTTTTGGACCCCATCTCTGCCATTTTCCTGCCAAGATCCACCTTCCCACCCTTGCCTGACTGATTAGAATTCTAAGGTTTTTGATCTGGGAGAATCTGTGAGTAAATGTTTTCATGAATCCCCAGTTTCCATAGTCAAAATCTGAATTACCTTGCCATATAATAGTTTAACAGATGCCATGAACAGTTTCTCACTTAAAATTTTTATTTGGCTTTTAATTTTTTTATGAATGAGAAACAAATAGCACATTCCCTTCAAATTTTAATGATTTCTTTGGGTAATTCTTTATATATGTAGCTATTACTATATGTGCAATTTTGTGTCCTGTTTTTCTTTTATTCAACAAGTATTTAATGAGCACATACTATGTGTCAGACACTATTTAGGCACTCAGGGATAGAAACCAAAGGGACAAAAGACCTATGGAACCCACATTCTAGTGGACTCTTACTATTAAAAAAAATCGTGTGTCTTTAAATTGTCTGTATTCGTAATTATAAATAGCTTCCTGCTGGTCCATTTATATAATATAGTTCACTTAATTTAGTTAATAGCAAGTCACTAATTTGCTATTATAAGTAATTCAGTGATGAACATCTTTATGCGTTTTTCTTTTTTTCATTCCTGATTATTTCCTTAGGTAGGATGTCCAGATTTGCTGTGATCTGATTTAGGTTCTCAGCCTAACCACACATCAGAAGCACACTATTCCAAGCTTAATGAATCAGCATGTCCAGAATAGGTTCCAGGCACATTTATTTCTGATTGTCGGCCTAAGTTTAGAATAACATCTTATCACGATAATGCAGTGTCACTCCAGTTTGTTTTTAATGGCATATCTACTATATTTATGTTTTATATTATAATGCTAATTATATGTATAATCTCAAATACCTCTAGTTTGTAATATTATTGTACTATAATAAAACCATGGCTGAATAGTTGTCCTGTTGGTGGTTCCCTTTGGTATGGATCTTATTCTGCTAGAATTCATATTTTAAATGAAATGCTACCAGAAGAATAACACACACTTTGCAAGTGAAAAGATTAAAAAAAAAAAAAAAGAAAAGCTTGTGTTTATCTCAATAGTTCTTAACTTTCCCTAAAAAGAATTTTCTCAGGTTATATTGCAATATTGATTTCAGAATCTATATTATGGATTTTTATATACTGATGTTGTCTTTCAACGATTTCTATAGACTTTCCATTAACACTCAACTGTATTAAAAATAAACAAAATCATCAATCTTACTAATACACAGGATGTTAAAAAAATAAAATCCTATTTCTAAGGAAGATTCCCTCTAATTGGTGAAAAAGATAATCCTTTAGATTATTTGGATTTAGGTTGGTGTAGTAATATGTTTGTGAGTGCAGAAAGGTAAAGAAGTTATTGGCTGGTGAGAGATTTGGAATGTAGTATCTCAGAATTCTTTCTTTTAGAAAAATTATACTCTGGCCTGATTTTTTTTTTTTTTAAATTGAGGTAACTTACAATAAAATAAAAGAAAAGACAAAATAATCATTTGGATTTGACATTTTAAAGTATGAATACAATTTAAAAAGAAAACCCAACTTGGAGACCCACGCAGCAATCTGACACTAAATTCAGTTTTAAGTTTCCTGGAAGCCAAGATGAAAAAGGGAAATATATAGTTCTTTATTGTTCCAATGATACACATAAGATCATTCAGAAAAGCAATATCCGCTCTGGCAGGTTTTTATGAGATACAGCCAAAAATCTTTTGAAAGTAAAATGGATAGTGTTTTCTGAGGATCAGAATGATTTCCAAAACCTTCCAGAATTTCTATTCCTTTCTGCTTAATCATTTGTTTCCACTTTGTAATTTGACATTGATTGATTTTTAAGTATTGCCATCCATGAGCAGAATGAATCCTGATGGCGGCCCCACCTCTGCCTTCTGGGCACTTGAGCTTTTTAGTACAATCCGGAGGAACTCTCCAGAAGGCAGATGGGTATGTTTAACTCATTTTAACTTTAATAGATTTTTTTCTAATTATATCATTAAATTCCAGTAGACAAGGGTCAAGAATGAACTTTCTCAGTATTGAAAGTTTTCCAAGGGGGCGCCCGGGGGGCTTAGGCGGTTAAGCATTTGCCTTCCGCTCAGGTCTTGATCCCAGTATCCTGGGATCGAGCCCCACGTGAGGCTTCCCCCTTAGCGGGAGCCTGCTTTTCCTTTCCCTCCCTGCTTGTGCTCTCTCTTGCTGTCTCTGTCACTATCTGTCTCTCTCTCAAATAAATAAAATCTTTAAAAAAATAAAAAATAAAAGTTTTAAAAAATATTTTTGTGGTTTAAATCATCAAAATTATGTTAAGATTGTTCTTAGCCATTTGAAATTATTCTCATTTGTTTTCATTGCCAGGAGTCCACTTCAGTAATTCTTCATCTTTCTAGTTGGTCCCTTAATGCAGCTGTACAAATTACTCTTTGACCTTGCTGATCAGAGTATTTTCTAGTAAAATTTTTGATAGAGAGCATACTTTGTGTTGAAATAAATTCGTAGGCCCACGATGGAGCTGCTCCTGCCCAGGGTACCATGTTAGCAAACCAAAGACTTAATTAAATAACTTTCATGTTCTTGTAAATGTGCCCCTTGATCAGAAATGCAGTAGATCCCGTCAGTCAGTCCCCAAAGGCCAAGTTAACTGTGGGCTCCCTACTTAATGTCCTTGTTCCTTATCCCAAACAAGGTTGTCTGCGTGGCCCCAGCCAGATATTTTCTATTTTCCTCTTTTTCTCTTCCTTGTTCTTTATTCTTTGTATAAAAGCTTCCTATCTTCTGCCCCATTTTTCAGTTTTCTGGACCTGTGGGAATGGAGACCGCCTGCTTCGTGAAGTGTTAAATAGTTTGTTTGGATCACCTAAATTGTTTCTTTAATCACATTTTAACACTTGGTATTAGAGTTCGCAGAAGATAGGAATATTTGCCTTTTTAAAGGGAGAATTCGTGTTTTGGAAATGACAGCAACATTTACTTATGAGATATTATTATTAACAGATTATTAACCAGATTATTATAACAGATACATATGTATCACTTACTGTGTTCTGTGTTCTAGGCACTTATGTTGTTCTAATTGCTTTAAAAATAACCTCTCCAGGGGCGCCTGGGTGGCTTAGTTGGTTAAGACTTCAACTCTTGATTTCCACCCAGGTTGTGATCTCAGGGTCGTGAGATTGAGCCCTGTGTCAGGCTCCCTGCTGGGCAGGGAGCCTGCTTAAGATTCTGTCTCTCCCTCTCTCTCTGCCCCTTCCCCCCGTCATGTGCACTCTCTCTCTCAAATAAATAAATTAATTAAATAAAAATAAAAACAACCTCTCCAGCATTGCCCTTCCATACACTATAAACAAGCTTATAATCACATAATCCCATAATCCCAGATTGTGACAAGGGGTCAGAAAAGTAAACAAAAGGAAAGATAACTATTCAAAGTCTCTTCTGATAGAGTAACCAGAAACCCAATAGACATTTGCACTTTTCTTTGATCATCTTTAAAGCAGATCTCACCAACACTTTACCGTACTTTTGAGCCTACTTAAAGACGAAGATTCATCATTTTTTCAACCTTACTGCACAGCACAGTGTCTGGTGTATTATAGAGGCTCAAAAATATTTATCAAGTGAATTAAATATGTAAATAGTAGAGTGTGAAGCAACCAAGACCACAATCTTTCATATAGATCAGTGGAATGAACTGAGAATCTACAAATAAACTCTTAAATCTATGGCCAATTGATTTTCAACGAACTGGGAACAACTCAATATGCATCAATTGGTGCATGGATAAAAAACATCTGGTCTGTCCAAACAATGGAATATTACTTAGCAATAAAAGGGAGTGAACTACTGATACCTGTTACAACATGGATGAACCCAAAAAGCATGCTAAGCAAAAGAAGCCCCAGACAAAGACCACTTACTGTATGATTCCATTTGTATGAAATATCCCCCAAAAAGGCAACTCTAGCTGAAAGTAGATTAGCAGTTGCATGGAACTCAGGGTAGGAATGGAGAATGGCTGAAAATGGACATGGACAATCTCTTGGAAATGATACACAAACATGTTCTAAAATTGCACTGTGAAGATGGCCACACAATTGTGTAAACTTACTAAAAATTATTTAATTGTCCATTGAAATGGGTGATTTATACTCAATGAACCTATTCTAACAAGTAAAAGAAGACTATCTTCAGAATGCTGACTCAAGTTTCACACATTCTCCCATAACTCAGATTCTGTCCTCATTCCATTAATGCAGCCACTATTGCTGATGCTTATCCACTTGACTTGAATTTATCACTATCTACTCATTTATTTAAGAAATAGCAAGGGCACCTTGGTGGCTCAGTTGGTTAAGCATTTGTCTTTGGCTCAGGTCATGATCCCAGGGTCCTGGGATTGAGTCCCACATCAGGCTCCTTGCTCAGTGGGGAGTCTGCTTCTCCTTCTCCCTCTGCTGCTCCCCCTGCTTGTGCTCTCTCTCTCTGGCAAATAAATAAATAAATAAATAAATAAATAATCTTAAGAAAGAAAGAAAGAACGAACTAGTGAGCGTCTAATATCTGCCAGGCTGTGATCTGGATACGGGAGATAGGGCTCTGATACTAACTTATAATAGGTCTTCTGGTTGGTCGCTTCCCCTCTAACTCATTTTCTTTGTCTGTGAAATGGGAATTCTAATCTCTGATTTGCTTACCACATGGAGTTCTTTAAAGAGTCCAGTGAGATGAGTTTTGTGAAAATCCTTAAACTGTAAGCTGTATTACAAATTTAAGGTCAAAATAAGGTCTGTATGTATTCAAATGTAATGTTTCGACAAATCCGGCCCTTCATCCCTTCAGCATGTGTTAATATTTAGTAATGGCTCTGAAGGTTGTATAATGGAATGTTTTATCAGAGAAGTCAAGGTTACCCTTCAAAGCAGTTATAGAATTATCTTCTCCTAACTAAATATAGTTAACCTTAACAAACAAAAGGACTTCTCGATGAGCCAAATGAAATGGCCTTTATATTTGAGGTACTCACTTAGAAAATAATAAAGGAAGCAATTTGCTCAATTTGCAGTTTTTCCTTCATAGAACTTTGAGTTTAAATTGCTTGCAGGGGAAGATCTTTTTACATGATGTATATTTAGGAAAAGAAAACATCTTAAAAAAATAAAAAGTAAATGTTTTATTGGTGAGAGGAGATTTATATAGTTTCACGGTTTATCTCTGAGGTTTATTTAATCTTCTGGAGTTTAAAAATTGTTGTCCCAGACACACCTTTTCTCTCTCTTGATTCCTTTATTTAACCTTTGAATTTAGGAAAAAGTTATCTCATTTTTATTATAGTTATAAAGATTAAAGCTGACCTTTACCTTTTCCTTTTTTAAATTCAAAACTGTGGTCACTTTCCCTTTTTAATATGAGACAGGTATATAAAATTGATCCACCTACAAATGATGTAGGAATTTGAGAGTCTCACAGAGGTTAGTCTCTATTAATTAGTTATAAGGTGCATTAATTACACTCTAAATGATAATTAGCCTTTTCTCTGATCTATTGCTGGTTTTCTCACTGGTTTCACACTTTCTGTAAATGAACATTTAAGCTTGAAACCTTGCTTTAGAAACTACCTTTATTAGTACAATTTCATACATTGCTCACGAGTTTTGAAAGTGCTTGATAAGTTATGCAAATGTTTTATATAACTGTAAGTTAATAACAGTATTATTATATATTCAGTTCTGTTGTTTGATGATTTCTCTCCAAGCAGCTTCCTCACTGTGAAGCCACTAGCTTTGCATCTGTGGTCATTATTCCTCCTGTCTCCTCACTTCTTTTCCTTGAAATTCTCTCCACTCTCTCTTGCCTTTCTGATAACCATCTTTGTCCAGACCTGTCTCTGGTTTGAAAATGTGGGTGTCCTCCATAGTCCATCCTCGGCTTGGGTTTTGTTGTTTCTTTTTCCCACCTATCCTTTATCCTTCAGTGATCTCTTTTATGTCCTGACAACGTCTCTTGAATTACTTTATTTTATGTGTAATCCGTTCTCTTTATTTATCAGTTCATGAGGCTTTCAGGCATCACTGGCTTGTAAGTGGACCCCAAACCTATAATCTACAGTTCTAACTTCTCTTCAAATACTAATCTCATGCTTCCACTGGCTGCCCAGGAACACATTTGGTTATGTTCTGAAATGTTCCATCTAATTTCACTTCCTCCCCAACCGAGGGCTTTCTCTTCATAGTCCCATTTCTATTTCGCATCTTAATCTCGGTGCCCAGGAGTGACCTGGGACTCCTTCCTTTCCTCCACACTTTACATCTACTCTGTCTCCCACTTCTATGGGTTCAGCTGCTAAAATGCCACTTGCTCTATATGCTAGAAAGCCCTCATGCATCTTGAAAACCCTTATTAATATTTGCCTGGACTTTAACAGTCGGCTAACTGTCATCCCCTTTGTAAAATCCAAATTTCATAAACTGATATTCTAATCTCATTCATGATTGAGCTTCAGCGTATTTTCCAGGCTTCTTTCCTATTAATTTTCTATGGTCCGGCCAAACGTAACTATTCCCCTTTTTAAAAAAGATCCCAAGATTTACATTTCTCTGTTTACCCACTTACCTGTATCTTTAGTGTGTTCACCCCTCCTTTAATCTGTTGAAACACCATCCTTCAAGTTTCAACTCAAACGCCACCATCTCCATGAAGCCAGTACTAGCTCCTCGCACTCTGAATTCCTACAGAAATGTATACATTTTCAATGGTTTTCCTAACACATAGCCTGATATGATGGCTCTGTATGCATGTCATCTCCTTCATTGCCTTTGGGGCTGAGTCTCTCACCAGCTGGCTCAGCGCTTTGCACACGATAGGCACACAGTACACTATTGTTGAATAACTGGGACTCTTACCATGTAATTGGGTCTTGATGTCGTGATTACCTTAAGGCATCAGTCTACAGGCCAACTTCAGGGAACCATCCCACTGGATTTCCTGATCATCCCTTCCTAAAGATGAAAGTCCAAGTACTCAGTGATAGTGCTTAACATTTTCCTACACCATGTACATTGCAGAGAGAAAAAAGAAACAGCCCTCTAGGGAATTTTGAAATGTCCTTGAAGGGTGTGAAATTAAATAGGTATCTCCAGGGTTTTAAAAATTGTCTTCTAATATATGAAAAATGCCCGCGTGGATTAAAAATCCATCATTCAGTGGGTACTAATGGGAGCAAAACCTGTGAAGGTAAAGCACCTCACATAGCCCCACGTAAGGCTGCAAGAGCCTTCATGGCAAAATGCTACTCTACCTTAAGACCTGAAGCAAATAAACTTTAGTGAGAACACTTACATGAAGACGTTCATCCATTATCTCCCCTCTGTACAAGGACAGGAAATATTTCAGGGTCTCTCTTTGAGTCTGGTGGTTTCATTTATCCTGAAGTGCTCATACATTTACCTGTTAAATATTGCTCCATTTTAGAATATTAAAAATAATATCATTTTTGGCTTTTAGAGTGATGTGGTCAATTGCACCTATTATGGAGGAGATCAGTTGTTATTTGAAAACTGAAGCAAGAAGGTAGGCATGATACACACCCTGAGTATTGGAATACACCAAATGGAAACAAGAATTATACTACAGCCCAATTTACTAAGGGAAAACTAGCAATTACTTAGGCAAAACTAAGGCAGTAGTTGGTTTCCAATTATGATATTCAAATAACTGGGCTTGAAACATTTTGAGTTTTTAGGATTGACTCTTCAAGTTCCTAGTTTCGCTTATATAAATCTAGATATGAGAGCAGGGGTTAAACCAACTTAGACTTTTGCACATGAAACCTCAAGTTGGCTATCACCGCCAAGACTTGCTGCCAATTACTTTAACTCCCACCGCGATATAATTCCTAAGGTATAATACTAACAAATTCTTTCTCTTGCACGTTTATTGTTGGAAAATGATTTCCCATATCTGAAAGGCAATTAGGTAGTCCTAGAGTACATGATTTAAATATGTTGATTGCAGAGTTTTTTTTAACATTTGTGATATGATTCACATCCCATGCAATTCATTCATTTAAAGTGTGCAACCCAATGGATTTTAGTATATTCCCAGATATATGCAACCATCACCACAGTCTATTTTAAAGTATTTTCATCATCTCAAAAAGAAACCTGTACCCTTTGGCCATCATTCCTCCACTCGCTTCTCCCATCTCTTCCACAGCCTGAAGCAACCACTAATTTACTGTCTGTTTCTATATATTTACCTATTCTGGACTTTTATATGCATGAAATCATAGAAAATATGATCTGTTGTGACTGGCTTCTTTCACTTAGCATAATGTTTTCACAGTTCATCCATGTTGTAGCATGTATCAGGACATTCATTCTTTTTTGTGGGTTAATAATATTCAGTTGTATGGATGTACTAGATTTTCTTTATTGATTTGTGTGGATGGACATTTGCGTTATCTCCACCTTTTGGCTATTATGAATAATACCCACCTAAACAGTCAGGTACAAGTTTTCGTGTGGATATATGTTTTCCTTTTTCTTAAGTATATACCTAGGAATAGAATTATTGGATCATCTGGTGACTCTGTGTTTAATCATTTGAGGAATTACCAGACTGCTTTCCAAATCAGCTGTACCATTTGACATTCCCATCAGCAGTACATGAGGGTTATGGTTTCTACTCATTCTTACCAAAACTTGTCATTGACTTTTTTTATTCTAGCCATCTTAGTGGGTGTGAAATGATATTTCATTCTGATTTTGATTCTCTAACTCTTCAGACAAAAACTGATGGACTACAAGTCAGTTCAGCTCTGACACTATGTACCTAGAGCTAGTACAGACCCCACTTGGTTAAGGATTCAGTCCCATGAGTCTGCTCCCACTTCAGACACCCAGTAACAAGTCCCAGATTGTCACTTGTACATCTGATTAACTGGCTATAAATCAAAGGTTTCTACAACCTCCTCTTCCATTTCAATAATTTTCTAGAAAATGGCCCATAATACTCTTTAAAAAAGAAAGCACTTTACCTACTATTACCATTTTATTATAAAGGATATCATAAGGGACACAAATGAATGTCCAGATGAGGAGGTACATAGGATGAGGTCTGGAAAGGTCTTAATCACAGGAGCTTCTATCCTATGGAGTTGGGATAAACTTTCTTACTGTCACATGGATGTGTTTATCAACCCTAAAGCTCTTCGAAACCTGTTGCTTAGGCCTTTTTAGAGAGTTCATCACGTAGGCATGATTACTTATTAACTCTGTCTCCAGATTCCCTCCCCTCCCTACAGGTTGGGGATGAGGCTGAAAGTTCCAAGCTTCTAGTCAAGGTTTGGTCTTTTTGGTGACCAGCCTCCATCCTGAAGCTACCTAGGGACCCACTAAGATTTGCCTCACTAAAACAAAAGACACTCCAAAATTCCAAGGATTTCAGAAACTCTTGTGCCAGGAATTGGGGACAAACACCAAAAATATATATTTTATTATATCACAATATTTCTGATATTGAGCTTATTGTCTGTTGGTATATATTCCTTGGAGAAATGTGTGTTCAGATCCTTTGTCCATTTTTAAATTGAGTTGTCTTTTTATTATTAGTTATAAGTGTCCTTTTATATTCTATTTACCAGTCCATTAATGCATTTTTGAATTGAAAATATTTTCTCACATTCTGTCTTTTCAATTTCTTGATGGTGCCCCTTGAAATCAAAGCTTTTAATTTTGATGCAATCCAATATATCCAATTTTCCTTTGTTCTTTTTCTTTTTTTCTTTCTCATGGTTTTGGAGTCATTTCTAAGAATCCTTTGACAAATCTAAGATAATGAAGACTTACCCCTATGTTTTCTTCTAAGAGTTTTATATTTTTTGCTCTTATATTTAGGTCTTTGATCCATTTTGAGTTAGTTTTGTATATGATGTGCAGTAAGGGTCCAATTTCATTCTTTTGCATATGGCTATCCTGTTGTCTTAGCTCTATATGTTTGTTTTTTTAAATTTGAAGATCCCATTGACGTTATTAAGAGACTCATGAATCGGGCAGCATCCCATCTAGCAAGTAGAGGGGAACTACTCAGTAATATTTGTTGAAAAAACCTTTCCCCCCACTGAATGGTCTCTGTACCCTTATTGAAAATCCATTGATCATGGATTTATGGGTTTATGTTTAGATCTTGGCTTTATTCTGTTGATCTATACATCTATTCTTGTGCCAGTACCACAGTCTTGATTACCGTTGCTTTGGATTAAGTTTTGAAATCAAGGAGTCTAAGTTCTCCAACTTTGTTCTTCTTTTCTTCAGGATAATTTTGGCTATTTTGAGTCCCTTAAACTTTCATACGAATCTTAAAATTAACTTGTTAATTTCTTCAAAGATGTCAGCTGGGATTTCGATAGGGATGGTGTTGAATCTGTAGATCAGTTTGTGGAATATGGTCATCTGAACAATGTTAAGTCTTCTAATCCATGAATATGGAATGTTTTTCCATTTATTTGGCCTCCTTTAGTTATTTTTAACAATGTTTTGTAGTCTTCAGAATACAAGTTAAGTTTTGCACTTCCTTTATTAAATTTATTCATAAGTATTTTATTCTTTCTAAAGCTATTGTGAATGAAATTCTTTTCTTAATTGTATTTGCAGATTGTTTATTGCAAGTGAACTAAAATACAATTGGCTTTTGTGTATTGCATTGTATTGTATCCTGCAACCTTTGTATCCTGAACTCATTTATTAGTTTTAATAATCTTTTTTTGTGTATTACTTAGGATTTCCTATGCATAAGTGCACATCACCTGTGGATAGAGATAAATTTACTTCTTCTTTTCCAATCTGTATTCCTTTTAATTCTTTTTCTTGCCTAATTACCCTAGCTAAAATCTCAAGTACAAATGTTGAATAGAAGTGGCAAGAGTAGATATTCTTGTTTTGTTCCTGATCTAAAGGATCTAGTCTTTCATCATTATATATAATGTTAGCTATGGGTTTTTTGTAGATGTCCCTAGTTTGTTAAGTGTTTTTATTGCAAAAAAGTGTTGGATTGTGTTAAATGCTTTTCTTTGTCTGTTGAGATGGCTGTGTGGTTTTGATTTTTATTCTATTGATATGATGTTTTATGTTAATTGATTCTCGGATGTTAAACCAACTTTTTATTCCTGGGATAAATCCCACTTGGTCATGGTGCATAATTCTTTTTATATATTGCTGGACATACTATAGACTTTTAAATGGGTTTTATCCACGATTTGAGTAAAAAAGCCCATTTGGCAATTTGCCATCACCTGTAGATGCTCTATACATACATACACATAGACTAATTAATTGATTGCTCTGTGTTTTGTAATTGGGTCTTGAGTCAAGCAAGCAATTCACATGTCATGTCTGACATCTTGAACACGTTCATTAGACTTCCATATAGACAGCATCAGACACCAGTAGGCTGGAAAAGCAAACTTAGAAAAAAGGAGAGCAAAGTAAATATGCCATTATTGGAGAGGAAAAAAATTTCCTTCTACCCTTCTAGGTTCTTTGGTTAGTTCTTATGTTGATTATCAAATTAACATAAACAATTAATAATAGAAAAAACAAATTTAATTTTGTTCATACAGGCATCCCATAAGAAGAATATGAGATCCAAGCATAAGCCAGGCAATTGAGGCTTATATGCTATCTTGAGCTAAGAAAAGGGATAGGGGCTTAGGGCTTCAAAGGGGAGGAGGGTGATTCACAGGACAATATGAAGAGCAGATGTTTGGTAATTAAATGTTTGTCCAGACATACAGATAAGTCATTTAGATTAAAAATAGTTATCTCTTGGTAATAGCTCTCTTTCTGGGCCAGGCCTCCTATCTAGATTCTTTTAGGTAGTCTTAAATTTAAGAGAGAATTAAAAGTTTTTCTTGAGTCTGCTGGGTCTTGATTGCCTTCAGCTCAAAAGAGTCCACATGCCAAAGTGGCACATTTTGAGAAAACTTATTCTAAACCCATCATGTTCAGAAATCACAGCCCCAAACCTCTTGGGGAGTAGTTTTATTGTGAACTGGATTGAAAAGGGAGATAGAAAAACATGAAGTGCCAGTGTTAAGGAAGGTGCATGCTAGATGCCCTTCTCTGAGTTCTTATATTGTCTGTACAGGCCTTAGTCCTAACACTTACCATACCTTACTGCTAATTTACTTGCCAGTCGCTATAATCAGAATGTCTGCATATCAGAAATGTTTGGCATACAGAAAGGGTACAATAATTCCTTGTTGAATAAGTGAATAATAACTTGGCTGATCCATTTGGTGGGAAGTAGTTAGAGGCAGAGTAGCTCTGACCAAGTAAAGCAAAGCAGCTCCCAGAGAAAGAGGCAAAGATTTTCACAAAAGGCTTTTTTTATAATAGTAGCAACTGTGATCAAATAGATTTTGATATTTGGTTTTAGCAGAAGTGGAATTTACCCCTCTGTCAGATTTCTTAGATAACACAAACTATGCCACTTTATACTCCAAAGGCCAAGCTGCCATGCTCACATGCTTTTCCTCTTTCATTTCTGGAAAAAAAAAAAACCAATAATCAACTCCCATCTCCCCCCTCAAAAAGCAGTTTTTCTAAGATTAAAATATACACACACAGATCAAGATTAAAGAAAGGATGTTTATACCTTCAGTTGGTTAACGAGATTTTCCCAATTCTAAAACAACTTCAATTATAACGGATTTCCCAGAATTAAAAAAATTCTATGTAAATATAAAAATTGATTGCACACTGGATCTTAATTTTGAGAACATTAAAATATGTATTTTAAACACTAAGACATGTAGTCTGTTTTCACTTTTCAGTTCATGACATCCCGCTAGAAAATCAAAGTTTTTAAAACATGTGTTTAATGTATGCTTTTCACTATGTCATATAAAGACGACATGAGGTACTATAATGATAATACTGATGACCACAGTACTCTAAATCTCACTTGGATACTTATCCAACAGGGCTTAACTTGTGGGTAAATAGATGTCTGATTATATCTATGCAAACTCATACCATTTATTCTTGTCCTCAGATAACAAGGGCTTCCCAGCTTTATGTGGTTTCAAAGGAGAGCCTTTTGGTCTTTTGAGAACAACAACCAGCAGACAGAAATTAGACAAACAGCATTTAAATTCCTGGGGAAAAGGGTCAAGAAAAAATAGCATCTGGCTTCATTGTGGTTTTCCCTGGCTGGAGTTCTTGGTTCTCAGTTTTCCTGGTTTCACAGTTGATGATTTCTTTTATTTAGAAAACTCAGTAGATGGGGAAAATGTTTATCCTGTAAATGTATTGCTCAGCTTAGGGAACAGGGAGAATCCATCTGGGCTTAGCAATATGTATAAGATATTTTCAATTCACCCAATGACTTAATAGCCTAAAACCTAAGGGAGGAGACCCTTTGAGTTTAAGGTCTCCAAAAGTCGAGTGAAATTTTCAGAAGTATCCACTCTTATCCCCCCACATCAGATGCAAGAGATGTTCTAGTTAATCTTCTTTAAGGTCTTATTCACTTAATGGAAATGCTTAGCTGCATAATTGCTCTGAGCTTATTGCTATTCAAAATGGAAAATATAATAATCTAATGGTATTGTCTCTATAAGCGAATGAGAATTTCAGGAGTGGCTGTTGGTGCCACCCATGTGATCCAGAGAGGTTAATGCAGTTAAAGTTATTTCACAGTCCATTAAGGAGCTTACGGTGACCTCACGACCTTTGCGCCAACAACACGGAATCCATTATCATCACAATGGAGGAGCTGTGGGTTCGGCTGACTTGACAATGGGCCCGGGAAATCCCAAGTTAGTACTTAGTTTAAAAAAATGCACTTTTCTTTCTGCTTCTTGGGTATGGCTATTAATATGCCCTCCTATAATTTGTAACATTAACATTGCTGAAGGTACAGAAAAGGACATTGAAATGAAGATGTCAAAACTGCTGACTTAGTTCAGTGCATGATAATATTGGCTATGCATTGAAGTAGTAGATATCTAACAGGAAAATCAAGATGAAGAAAGTCAAGGAACTCCGTTAAATTAATGATAAATTATCACAGGTTATGAAATTCACTTAGGCAAATAATAGCTTTCCTCCATTTTTAGTGTTACCTTCTGAGATATAATATATGATTTAAAGAGAAACAAACACTTTAACTTATGAATAAGAATGTCTTAAGAGTAATTAACTAAAACTGCATTAAAATGTTTATTTCCTCAAAAATCCAAATTTCAGAGAAATAAGACACACCGTGTATTCTCAGGAACATCTCACTATGACAAACAATGTCATGCTATGGACATCAAACAGTTTATCTTTCTTCTACATGCAATTTGGTAAAGACTTCCCTGTCACTCACATTTAAAAACAGATGTAAGGTATGGGGTTAAAAAATAAAGATTTTATCAAAATACTGGTTAGATATGAAAGTGTTAATGAAGAATTGTGTCCTCTAAAATGAACTTGACTGCACAACAGTCTCCTTTGGAGAAATAATAAGCATGGAATTTAAAATTAGATTTTGCGGTACTTTGTATTAATACAAAAGAGATGCTAGATCAAATAATCCCCACGCCCCCCCCCAAAATTAAACAAGATTGTTTATAGATAGAAAGTTTAAATTGTAAACATAGACTATAAAAGCATCATTTATATTCCCAGAACTCAGAGGAAGCATTTTTAAAATAATTTAAGGAAAGCACTGAAAGGTATTTAAAGAATCCAGCAGTACATTTCAAAGATAGTTATTGCAGATGGTAGTTAACACATCTTACCTCATTTAAACACAATAAGGTTTCAGCACTTATTATAGCTCCAAATGCCTGTAATATAATCACACTAAAATGAAAGCTGAGATCTCCAGTTAATTTTCAGGAACACATCATGATGATGTCTTTTTATGGTTTGCTATCTGAGAAAATAATTGAAAAAAAAAAGTATCACCTACCTTTGATGATTCAAAAGAAAATAACATAATCAAACAGCCTTTCCTAAACATAGCTTGACTTGAAACCCATCTTATTTAATTATTACAAGAATATATTAAATTTAGTGCTTGAAACTGGTGCTAAAAATCTGTTTCAGAATATTTAGAACTAAAAAGAAAGTATCTGACAGTAATAGGTTTATGTCAACTTTGAATAAATGTAACTCACAAATAATACCATAGTAAGTATTTAATCATCAATTATTAAAGAAGTTTTATAGCAACTGCTGTCAATAAGCATTAAAGCTGCACGGATGCTATTTTTTACAAAAGGATTTAACAGTATTCAGCTTCTGAATTTTTATGTTATTTTTTTCAGTTCTTGAATATCAAAACCAACTAGGACCTTGTTTTGAAAAGTCATTAAATTTAATTCTGTAACTCATTATATAATTTACAAAGCAAAAATGGCTAGATAATGGACTTTAATCATCTGCTCTAATTTATTAACCAACTGGAAATGTTTTGCAAGATGTTTACAGTCATTGGAAGATGCATTTTTACTTAGGAAATTCTAAGAAGTAAGTTTTTATTTATTTTTTTCCTCAGCAAATATTTGTTTCAATTTCATTTCCATTGTAATACATCTCCTGGTAAGCTTGTTATTCCTTAAGAGAGCCAGAATGCCAGACAAGAAGAGCACAGAATGAAAACTTGGCGAATAGAAAAGCAATCACAATAAATGGATTGAGAAGACTATATATTTTAAAGCAAAGAGATAATACAAAGTAATCGTAGGTCAGAATTTTACATGAACAAACTATGTCTAATTTCGATGCAGTCTTAAGATATGATATGTAAATGATTCTCCACAACTTGCAAAGTACATTAAAAAATAGTCTTAACTACATTAAGACGTACAATGTACCTGACCAAAAATTGATGTAATCATTAGGGTTAACTTTCTCATATTGTTATTGATATTATTATTATTATTACTAAATCAGTCTCAGCAGAAACTGAAGAGTCAAGCACTGCTTTTGTTTTTCTTTAACTTTTCTTAGAGTGATACGGGTTCTGATGGTTCTGTTTTCCCAGCGCTTTGTCTGAAAGGAGGAGGCACCTCCATCAGGAAATCTCTCCCTATAGGAGTAAGAATTAATCATGGAAAAGAAAAAAAAATCTCAGAACTCTGTCAAAATATAACACAAGTCCCTCGGGGAAGGAATGTGTCGCAGAGCTTATTTGCGATGTAAAGATGCCTCTCTTTTGACTGAAGAGAAAGTTATCGCTCAGAGGCTTGGCATAAAGCGTGAACGTGGAAAGGCGGCTCCGAAGTAAGTCTCAGACTTCAGTAGCCAAAAATAAACTGGTTCTTGGCTGAAAGACATAAGTGCAATTGTGAAATTGATATCCCTCCTTGGCCGAGTCCCAGACAATATGTTGCCTTTTGGGGGCTGATCAGCGTGATTGATGTGACCTGTGAAATCCAGGGGGGCTCTCCCCTTTCATCAAACCCACTGCCCTCGACAGAGAAGCAGCTGTGGACTAACAAGTTCTTCAAGTATTCTCCCTCCAGGTCCCCCTAGAAATCTGACAGCCCAGAAGGAGAAAAAGGGGGCAAAACAGCCACACAACCAACTCCACCCTGGAAAAGCAAAGGAGAGAAAAGAGAGAAAAGACAAGTCTATGGATTGGGACATAAGATGGCAGCAACTGAACAGTGTATTGCCTTTTCAAAGAGAAATCCAGACTTCACTTTTAATGTCAAAACAAACTTACTAAAGACAGGCTGCTACGGGTTTTTTTTTTCTTCTTCTAAAAATATGGATTTTATTTTTTTCTGTTTTTCTCTAATAGTGATGATCCCTGGCTTAGAGACAATATCCTTGTTTTTTTCCGTTTCCTCTTCGGTTTCCATGTTTGCATCATAGATTGTAGAGTTGTGGTAATCTGTCCCCAAAATAACATGTGAAGATCAAGTCAGAGGGAGAAAGATGACTTGAAATCTTCCAGGGAACAGCATTAAGCTTGCAGCCACGCTGTGGGTGTCGGGCTGGTGAATCCCAACACCAGCCTCCTAATCTCAGAATCATTAACCTATGACTTGTTCCGACTCTCCTCGGCTGCTATCGGGGAAGGAATAGGCCGATGACTTTGGAGGTTTTGCATTTCCTATGGCAAATGTTTCTAAACCGATGACAAATTGGCACTGCTCCTTCCTTCTACAGCAATCAGGATGACTCAGATTGATTTTAGCTTAAAAGATCAACACCGGGGTATAATTTACTTTACAGGGTTTCTTTTAACGCTGAAAGACTTCCCAATTGGTTAACCTTACCACACTCTCCTGCATTGTTGTCCTATTTGCAAAAAACATTCTGGTGCCAGATTGTCAGCTAATTATGTCACAAGCAATCAGCTAACAAAGCATAGCCATTCTCGCCTGGAGAATGAGACTTGTTTCAAAGCAACTCCGAGGGAAAGAAAATAGGCCCCTTTCATGAAGGAAGTCTGGAGTGAGGGTTTTATTTAGCTCTACCTTCCATTTGGGCCCTGCTGCTGTAGTGACATTGTATTGCTGGTTATTTCTTAAGCAGCAGCATGGGGGCGAGTCTTGGAGCTTCGCGGAGCCTGTGGTTCATCTATACGTACCTGGGAAGACATGCGAGTATCTGATAAACCTCTGTGATGTCAATCTTCAAAATGAACTCCAGGAAGTTATCTCCCTCCAAAAGACCTTTTTTGGCTTTGTCTCATTGAACGGTACCTCTGTTTCCTTCTGTAAAGACTAAATCTGGAGCAAGACTATTGGAGCAAGCGAATTTTCTATCCTTTCTTTTACTGGAGATGAGATTGAACGAAGACAAGCAAACCAAGAGAAACTCAGATATCGTTGATGGTAGAAGGGTGAATTTGTGATAGGAGAAGCATGGAGTTGTTTCCATCTGGAAACTTCTGGATGTTTTTAGTGGTAGGTGCCTAGCAGAGAGCCTGATGGAGTTTTGGCACTCAAGAAAGAGTGCTTTCCCCTTTTATGTAGGCAAACTAAAATTAGTTCTCAGTTTTGGAGTACATGCACATTTGGAGGTAGAGAGAGTTAGCTAAGTGATATGGCAATAAAGAGCCTGCTTGGATAAAAAACTGTGCTAAGAATAAATGAGTTACGTTGGTTACCGTTTCTTTCATTCATCTTTAAGGCTTTCATTGTTATTTATCACCTGCTTAATACAGTAACCATAATTTAGTGGTCACTAGATCTTAAAATTCTACTCAGGAACAAGAACTAACACACAAGAAAAAACTGCATAGAACATTACAATACACAATTAAGTAATACATCTTGTGGCATAAATAATGAATGCAATTGGAATTCAGAAAATAGAAAAATTTGCTAATGGTCTCAGGGTTCTTGGGTTGTTTCTCAGAGTTGTGAGGGCAAGACGAGCTTCTGGGTTCTTGGTTATCAGCAGACAGGAAAACAGTCTCTCAGAATGCTGATTATCCTGATACTTAGCTCTCACAATGAACATTTAAAACTTTAAATCCTGAAAAATTAGGATTAGGATCAAACTAAAACTAAAGTTTTAAGTGCCATGATCAGCAGAATGCCAGGAACTGAAGGTATTTTTTTTTTTTCCTGTTCCTCCAATGGGTGCTACTTATTAGAGGGGCTCCATTTACTATTCTCATGGATTTCGTTAATTATATGGACTTGGATAGAAATATTTTCAAGGTGAGTCCTTTAAAAATGCCAAACTGCTAAGGGTATTAGTGAGATCTTCACTGAAAATAGAGACAGAGAGAGAGAGAGGAAAAAAAAGTGTTTGGAACATGCCCTTGCAGTAAGACACGCATTTGTATTTGCAGTAAGATGTGCTGTATTTTCATCAAGTGTAACCACAGCAAACACCTTCATCCAAAGAGTTTTGCCCTTTATAATACATGCTTCTGGGAAAACAAAATCTTAACTTGAGAAATGAGTAGATATGCAGGAATCTTGCAGAAAAGGATGCGATTTCACTCTGTTTCACAAGTTGAATCTAATTTGGCTCTGCAGCATCTTTACAAGATCATATCTTGAAAGCACAAATAGAAGAAACCAAAGAAAGAATTCACTAACCCTCTCATACTGAAAATGATCAGAACTTAGTGTCAAGATCTTTAACTGAACGGGATAAACTAAAATAATAGGTAATTCTTAGGAAAGTCACAGAAGCATAAAGGGGTATTACAATTAGACACATGGCAAAAACTTTAGAAGTCTGGGTTTCCCAGCGTGGTGACACAAAAGCCAAGAAATGATTTGTGATTAATATTCTACTATGTCAAAAGTTCTAAGAGATTAAAGAGGGTATCATTGGGTTGTTTCAATTTCCACCAAGATGGGAGAAAGAGGGGGCAAGTCGAACGTGAATGGACAGGATTGAAGTTAGAAACCCTGAAGACAGCCTGGTCAGGGAAGGATTTTGTTAAACTGGAATTTGTGCCTAGAAAAGGTCTGATATTATTTTTCCCTGGAGATCTTGGAAAATAAAGTCAAAGGAAGAAGTGACTAAAAATGTCCTTTGAAAATGAGAATACTATGAAGTCAGTCTACTTCTTCCAGTGAAAGAGTATCAACTGGAAAGGACTATTTGATTTTTGTTCTTGACACGTGAGTTCAGTTTAACATTTTTTTATAAATTTCACCCTCTGTGATAAATTTTCCTCAGAGCCCCCGACCCAGCCCGCCAGTTAAAATAGTCAACAGAGTCACAAGGGCTATACATAGACCTTCTTGTGCTTGTTAGATCTGGGGTGGGGGACAGAGGGGTCTTTAGCAAGTCATCACTTCATGGAGTTCTTAGGTTTCATATCTGGGACTTCTAGGACTTTGGAAGATATTAAAGTGGTATAATTATTCCTAGTTTAGCATTACTTTGGGAATTTTCTGTGCATTATAGCGTTTTGTTCTTGCATTTGTTCTCTTTTGATAACAGAAAGGGAAGAAGCAAAGATTATCTAAGGTGGTAGTTCATAACGGTATCTAGTTGGAGGCTGGAAATCTGTAAAGAAAAAAAATTATCAAAGTGATACAACCTGCATATGATAAGATTATATTTTAGGGTCTCTTTATTTGAGAAGTACATAGAGAAAAATACATGATTGCATGTGTACAATACATACACTTTGGAGTGGATTTTTTAGAGTTTTAGTGATCACACAATATTCATATACACATGTTGAACAAGTGTTTATGTCTTCACCTTGGAGGCAATGCTTGGTGCTAATGGACTTGTAGAAACTCCTTGGGGTACCAACAAGGACTCCCTGTCCTTGGGTTAGGAATCCCTTCTAAAGAAAGTAACGACTGTCCTGTTAGGCATCTTTCCTTCCAGAATGCAACATTATCATGAATGGCTTAGAAAATCTGTTTTTAGGGTGAGCTCAACTTTGAAATAACTGTGATCAGAGATGACGTGGAGCACAGAGAAAATATTCTACAAAGAGTGACCAATTTCATAGTTAACTTCAATCCATTTTAACCATTTGGGGAACATTGATTTATTTAGCCACTAAAGTTTAGAGATGAAAGACTCTGAAGTCACCTAATTTATGTTTTTTCAAGATGTCTTTTTTAAAAAAACAGCACCTTATTTATTGTCTACATTCTACATTAACATTTAAAAAGTCTTCAATCGGCCTTGTCAGGCAGGCCTATTAGGAAGTGAGTAAATTTAATAAACACACAAGTGCACTAAGTAAGCATCATCTAATTTGCATGTTTGTGCAGGTAGGAGTCCGTCCCTGTGGGCAAAGTGCTGGCTGCTCTGAGTTTGTGTGGGTCTGTGAGTGAGGCCCTTGGAAAATGCGTGTCTATCAAAATTGCTAACCTAGGCTGGACGAGAGTTTCGGGAGCCATCCGGGGTATCCTCAGGCACACTACATTTAAACCATCCCAGAGGGAGGCATTAGTCTGCTGGTGAAAAACAATTAGACAAGATTAAACCTCTAAAGAGAGTTAGAAATGAATGACACATGAATGGGGGGGGGACTGTATATGGTGTGGATTTCTTTTCAATTTCTTATTTTCAGTCTGATAGGAGGGAGCTGCACCATGATTTCGTTCTGGAATACTCATTTTCCTAAAAACTATTTGAAAGCTCATTTGCTGCAGAATGAAATATCTAAATCAGTTAGGTGCTGTCTTTGCTTTCAACCGCAATAAATATTTGCATTATATATCATGCAAACTATGATGCCAAACAGGACCTCGATATTGGGAAGAATAAGCAGGGCTGGGGGTTGTACATGATGTGGATCCTCTATATTCTTTGTATTAGACCCACTGAGATCCTATCAGCTTTGGGGGGGAAAAAAGGCATAATTCTCTAGAAGTCAAGTGTATAATTGAATTCTAAACTTTCTCTATTTCCATAGCTTGTGACAAAGTGAAATCTAACTAGAGAACTTTGTTTTCTTCATGTCAATAAAGAAATGTCATAAGGTGCAGATTTTTGTGTCATTTTGTTTTTTCAACCTAGGTAGCCAGACTCTTGTGTAAGAAAAAAAATCCTAGCTCTGGATCTGAGTCTGTGGGTGATGGCAGAAGCTATCTTTAATCTTCTGAGCACTTTTGTAACCTCACTATACCGTAAAAGATAGAAGATAAACATTTCTAATGTGAATCAGTGCAGTAAACCACATATGTAAATACATTTGCAACGATGGTACGTTAATAGGAATGTTCACAGTCCTGTTAATGTGCATTCATTGGAAATGCTTTCTCAGTGAATATCCCATTTAATAGAGTCTCAATAGAGCCACGCTCGGAAAGATTTCGCATTCTGATAGGCGGGGAGATCCTTCAGTGGGTGCTCCTCCCGCTGTCTGACGCACAATAGCTGAATGTGGCATATGTTGCCAAATTTCTATTTGTCCTTCACATGAAGTCCATATTGACTGCTTCAAAAACCCTTTGGATGAGCTATTATTTTCAAATTGTTTCCCAACTTATATTGCAATTGAAAATTGGACAGCTTTTCAATTGCTCTCACATTCCAATTGATTATCAATACCGTTTCTCAGAATTAAGAATATCAGTCTATTCTCTTCCCTGGCATCGTGTTGACTCTGTGTGGCTTTCATTTAAATATTGCAGTACAGTTTGTGCCTGACTCTGTGTTAAGATAACGTACAAGGCGATCAATTAGATTTATTATCTCTTCTCTTGACTCGATGGTTTATATCACTGTGGAAAAAAGCCAACAACCCCCAGACGAAATGTTGTCTTGACTTCAAGGTCTCCTAGGATGAGTACCTGCGCTTAGTTTCTGCTGCATCAGACAGGTCTCAAGGTTTGTGATGTACGCTTCAGGACGAGGCAGTTGTAATGATCAAGTGACTAACATGTTTTCTGAATAAATGCATTCTAACACTGTTAGGTTATCAGATCAAAGTATTAAATATTTATTGAGTGATTACTATGGATAAGGCACTATGCTAGGCCCTGGAGGATGGGACAGGGAGTGCATCTTGAGCCTTATCTTAAATTCTCAAACAACTCTTAAAAAAGTGAAATCGATAGGACAGAAGGAAAGAATCATTTCATTCGTCTAAGGTGTTTCTGAGTGTTTTATAAATCATTCTGCAACATTATCAGTGGTCCTGGGATCGTTCATAGTAGCCACCACTTTCAGATGGGACAATTCAGGAAGGCAGAGGTTAAATTCTCTCTCAAGGTCACAAAGCAGTATGGATGCCAACTGTGAACAGCCATCTCCTGGCTTTGTGTTAAACGGTTTAGGAATGGTCGTTGGTGTTGGGGGTTGGGAGGAGGCCGCGCTTGGCTTGGCTGAGATTGTTAACTGGCCTTTAGGACAAAATTAATTGACATAAAATTGCTGGCACTTAAATTAGCATAATACAACTGGTCTTCTTTCAATATAGGGTGCTCTCTGAACAATGAGTATAACCCGTCTGCTTTTATACGACCAAAGAGAAACAACATATTTCTAGTTTTGATGAGTGTTCCTCTCAATATTTTCTTGTGAAGATTTTCAAACATACAGAAAAATTGAAAGAATTTTATGGTGAGCATTGCCAAATGACAAAACTAAAACAATCTAGTAATGAGTTTGAAGTTTTAGGTTCAAGGCGAAAGAAATCTATAAATTTGGGGAGTACAGGGCCTCACGAGCAGTGGAACACTCTTCTCTGGGGATTTTGGGCAAGAGTGATTTTTACAGAATGTTAGATGAGGCAGTGCAGAAACAGGGCTTGGTTGGCTAGGAAATTGGGGATTTCCTTATAAGGCCAGTGGGTCCTATGTTCTAGGGCAAGTTCAGCTAGCTAAAGTCAGGTGGAGGATTATGACTGGCATATGTTAGGTTTCCTTGACAGGTGTTTCCTTTAAGCGTAGGCTGGTTTAGGATCAGATTTGTGATGTGGGCCAGGCCACTGGGGTGACCTCCGTTGTGTCGGTCCAAGTATATGAATGAACTTTATCAGCACCGGGACACCCACCACCTCGATATTATCATTTGTATTTACTCTACTTGCTTTGTGACATATCTGTATCCATTCTTCTATTCAACCATCAATCTAATTTATTTATAAAGCATAAAGTAAATTGCTTGTTGAAAACTATGTTCACCATAGGGCAGGGAGGCTTGTAATAATGCCAATAATGGTATGGGAAGAAGTAATTATAATTGGTATTCCAACAAATTTGTTCAAGATTCTTTTGAGTATTGACTAGCCTTATACTGGTGTGGTGCTGCATTCATTAGTTTATCTGGTCCTGGCAATAAGCACATGGCATAGAAAGGGAAGATTTTGCAAATGAGAAAACAGGCTTAGAGATAAAATGTCAAGCTCAAAGTCACCCAGGAGAGGGTATATCCAAGAACAAATGACTTCTTCTAGCTCCTGGCCCAGTGCTCTTCTCACTAGACCATGCCATCCACCCTTGTCAAGAACCTCAGGATAAGTTTTTGATGATTATTCTAGTAACCAGTTCTTTTTTTTATTGTTTAATTTTTTTACTAACATATAATGTCTTATTTGTTTCAGGGGTACAGGTCTGTGATTCATCAGTCTTACACAATTCACAGAGCTCTCCATAGCACATACCCTCCCCAGTGTCCATCACCCAGCCACCCCATCCCTCCCACCCCCCTCCACTCCAGCAACCCCCAGTTTGTTTCCTGAGATTAAAGTCTCTTATGGTTTGTCTCCCTCTCTGGTTTCGTCTTGTTTCATTTTTCCCTCCCTTTCCTTATGATCCTCTGTCTTGTTTCTCAAATTCCTCATATCAGTGAGATCACGGGATACTTGTCTTTCTCTGATTGACTCATTATGCTCAGCATAATACCCTCTAGTTCCATCCACGTTGTTGCAAATGGCAAGATTTCATTTTTTTGATGGCTGCATAATATTCCATTGTGTGTGTGTGTGTGTGTGTGTGTGTATATATATATATATATATATATATATATATATATATATATATACATATATATCACCTCTTCTTTATCCATTCATCTGTCGATGGACATCTAGGCTCTTTCCACAGTTTGGCTATTGTGGACATTGCTGCTATAAACATTGGGGTGCATGTGCCCCTTCAGATCACTCTAGTATCTAGTTATTAAATTGAAATATTTAAATAGCTGGATATATGCCACAGCCTCCTATAGTTTATATATAACACCCATAATGTTGTTCCATTTGGTCTTCTTGTTAAACATGTCTCCGGACTTTTTACTTAGAAGGTGCTTAGGGCCAAGAAGTGTTACATCAGCTTCTCTGGTACTGCTATGTCCTAGCACTGCATGGCTAAATGCTTCTAGATATCCAATAACATTTTTTTCTATGAGCCTCATTTTTGGCTTTCCAATGAAAATTTAACATGGAAAAAACTCATTTATAATCCCATACAATAATCTTCACTTATCTCCATTTTGCCAATCCCATTTCTGAAGCAGTTTTCTGTTTATATCAGAAAAATAATTATACTTCTCATGAAAAACTTGAAGAAAACAAAAATGTTCAAAGAGCTTCCTTTGGAATCCTAGCTTCAGAAGAAAACTTTCCATTTTGCCGTTTGATTTGTAATCTCTCAGTCTGAGATTATACTGCTTTGCAATTTGCTTTTTTCACTTCATAGTCTATCTATTTTGTGGGTTGTAAAGGCTTTGGTGTGTCCCATTCAAAGATTGTGTTGGGATGGAAATATTTTCCCTTCTTCCCTTCTAGGTTCTCTGGCTGGTTTAATGATTAAATTGACACAGAATAGATAAGGAGAAAAAGTTTTGTATGTATGCGAGCCCCAGAGACACAAAACCCAAAGACAGGTCGACTGAGATTTGTATGCCATCCTGAGCTCAAGACAAGGGGGAAAGAGGAGGAAGACAAATCACAGGAAGAGGAGAACAGATGTCTGGTAAACAAGTGTTTGTCCTGTCGTGCAGATAAATCTTTCTGTTATGAAAGTTATCTTTCGGATTAGCTCTCTTCCTGGTATAGGCCCTCTACCTAAATTTTTATAGGTAGTTATGGAAAATGTAAGTAGCTTTTCTTGAGTATGTTGGGCCTTGATTCTCTTGAGCTTGAAATTATCCACATGCCCAAATGGATATTTTGGGGCAGCTTATTTTGATTCTGCTCAATTATATCATGACTCAATTTCTTATGATGGATATTTGGTTTGTTGCTTTCTATTATTATAAACAATGCCAAGTAGACATTCTTGTCCTTATATTTTGGCTCTTACCTGCTATATTTACGGAGGACAGATCCCTAAAAGTGTGGAGCAGAAGGAGGGAGAAAGACCAACAATAAGCTCAAAATGGAGTCACTTAGGGTAAGCCCTGCATTACCAAACGAGGCTTAATTCCAGTTTTGGCTCTCCCAGAAATGGCATCTTAAACTGATTAGCCAGGAATTGTCGGATCGGCATTAGTTGGGTAATCTGCTGAATAAACCCCTGCCATCACCTAGAAGGAAAATAACCTTGTAATAACCATTGCTTTTTTGCCCACTACAACTTCCTTGTTCCTGCTTCTTTCTGCCTGTAATATCTCTTGCCTTATCTAGCTCTTTGAAGCTCCTTTCTCTCTGCTCGTTGGGATGCTGCTCAATTCATGAATCACTGAATAAAGGTAATAAGGTCTTTAAAATCTCTCCAGTTGAATTTTATTTTATAACAGGGGGGATGGAGTGACTGAGGGAAGGAAGGAAGGAACCAAGGAAGACCAGGCAGGGGCAGCCTTGCAAGTCAGTATGCTTCAGACAAGGGTCAGTTTAAGTGGATGTAAGTGGACATATGTATACACCACGTGCCGGGGGAGAAGTTTGGAGAGGAGATACTGCTTTGGGAATCCATGGCATCTAACTGGTATTGAAAGCCTCTGGATAGGATGAGATAAAATCATCTAGGGGAGAGCATGCATAGTAAATAGGATCCAAACCCTTGTGATGCTCCAATAATCAGAGCTTTGGCCAAAGTAGAGTCTGCAAAGGAGCCCAAGGAGGAGAGCACAGAATGTGAGCTGGAAGTCCAGAGGATTATAATGTTCAGGAAGTCTGGTTTCAAAAAAGAGAAAGTGGTCCAAATGTCAAATGTTGCTGAGGGACCAGTTAAGATGAAGGCAGAATTGACTATTGAATTTGGTATGAAATTTCTTATTAGCCTGCTACAAATGTCAAATACACATATAAAAGATATGTTTGGTTCTACTTTTAGTCAAATAATTGAAATTCAAAAGATAGAAACTTTTTTGTCTATCATATTAATAAAGATAAAAATAATAATATCTAATATTAATCATTAATAATGATGAGGGAGAAGTAACTACTTATACTTTTATTGCCTCCATCTTTTTAAAGGACAATTTGGCAATATCTAGCAAAACATTTCATGTGTATAACTGTCACTTTGGATATTTCTCTTTTAGGAGTCTGCCCCATTGCAGAAATTAGAGGCCAACCTTACGCCCTTTTCTACCTAACCATGGTGTTTTTCTAATACATACCTCCTAATTGACCTCTCAGCTTCCACCCTTAATTCCCTGCAGTCAGTCCACTCTTCATATATCGGAGGGACCGATCGATCTCGTAAAAACAAATATCGGATTGTATCATTCCCTTGCGTCTAACTGCCCAGTGATTTCGCATGGCCACACAAGCCCGGACTACTGCTCAGAGCTCACCTTCCTTCTACCCTCCTTCGCCATACTGACCTTCGTTCTCCACCTTCACACTCCCTCACCCTCCGGCTCCTTCCTCTTCTCCCCTTGGTCTTCCTCCAGCTTTTCAGGCCGACTCCATCCTGTTATTCAAGTCTCAGCTTATTTATTTATTTTCTAATGCATATATTGTCCATTTCCTCCTTCTTTAATATAAACTCCCTGCTCAGTGTAGAGAGAAGCCATTGGCTCCATAAACATTAGTCAGTTGAAGGCATAAACGTTAACTTTGCTCTTTGCTAGTGAATTAGTCAGTTTTGTGTGTGTGTGAGTTTATACCATCACCAGAGGAGGTGTAGCTTTGTCGCATGTGTTCATTTATTTATTTTTTTTAAAGATTTGATTTATCTGTTAGACAGAGAGAGAAAGCATAAACAGGGGTGTGGGAGATGGAGAAGCAGGCTCCCTGCTCAGCAGGGAGCCCGATGTGGGGCACAATCCCAGGACCTTGGGAAGGCAGACGCTTAACCGACTGAGCCACCCAAGTGCCCCAAAAACATTTTTTTTAATTGTGGTTTGTGTTTTAACTTCTTTTATGGCAATTTTTTCCCATATGGAAGTTTTAAATTTCTATATAATCAATCTCTCCGTTATTTATATCTTAATATAAATTTTGTTGATCTCATGATAAGAAAAGCTTTCCCTGGGGTGTCTAGGTGGTTCAGTTGGTTAAGCGTCTGATTCTTGATCTCAGCTCAGGTCTTTTTTTTTTTTTTAAGATTTTATTTATTTGACAGACAGAGACAGTGAGAGAGGGAACACAAGCAGGGGGAGGGGGGAGGGAGAGCAGGCTTCCCCCCAAAGAGGGAGCCCGATGTGGGGCTCAATCCCATGACCCTGGGATCATGACCTGAGTCAAAGGCAGACGCCCAAGGACTGAGCCACCCAGGCGCCCTCAGCTCAGGTCTCGATCTCAGGGTCATGAGTTCAAGCCCTATGTTGGGCTCCATGCTGGAGACTACTTAAGAAAAAAAAAGAAAGAAAGAAAAGAAGAAAGAAAAGGAGGGAAGGAGGAAGGAAGAAAGGAAGGTAGGGAGGAAGGAAAGAAAACTTTCCCTAACTAAGATTGTGAATTAGAAACAAAATTCTCTATTTTCTTCTTGTATTCCTATGGTTGAAGTGTTTACATCCCATTGTGAATATGTTTTTTGTATAGTATGAAATAGAAAATTTAATTTATTTTTCCTCATATTTATTAATTGATTTGATATTATCTTCTGAATAATCCATCCTCTACCCACTGATTTATAATGACCCATTTCTCATATAGGACATTCCCACAGACTTTGAGGCTTTCTCTAGTTTAATTAATCTATTCTTACATGGTACCAGAAACACTTCTTTAGTATAGCTTAGCTATATTTTGATGTTTGATTGGGTGAGTACTTCCTTCTTATTCTTGAGGTACAAATCTTTCTAGGGTATTTCTCTATGTATAGTCTTCCAGTTAAACATTTTTTTAAAAAATTTCAATTGTTAATTTCTTTTTTTTTCTTTTTAAGATTTATGTATTTATTTATTTGACAGAGAGAGACACAGCGAGAGAGGGAACACAAGCAGGGGGAGTGGGAGAGGGAGAAGCCCCGATGCGGGGCTCGATCCCAGGACCCTGGGATCATGACCCGAGCCGAAGGCAGATGCTTAATGACTGAGCCACCCAGGCGTCCCTCAATTTGTTAATTTCTAAAAAAAGATAAATAATAATAATAATAACTCATTGGGATTTTTGAGGGAAAGTGTCTAAAATCTATATATTACTATGAAGAGAAATGGCATCTTGAGAAAATTGAGCCTTTCAACCCTAGAAACAAAATCTGTCTCTGCATTTATTTCTATCTAATGTTCTTCCATAAAATTTTATGATTTCCATTTCATTCAAGGTAAAATTTCCAAGCCTTTCATAAACAGTGTCTCATGACCCCCTAGTGATCTCTGGGATCCCATTTCCCAACCTTTCCCTCACTCGTTCTATTTCAGCTGTCCTGGCCTTTGTGATGGTCTAGAGTCATGCCACACTCATCTCGAGGCCTCTGGCTTGTTATACCCTCTCCACAGAAAGCTGTTACATTTCTGGGGAAACTTCGTGGCTCACTTCTTACCTCTTCCTGGTCTTTACTCAAATGTCACCTTCTCAATAAGGCTTTTCTTAAAATAGTGCTTCCCTTCCCACTTCTCTGCACATTTCCCATTCTCCTAATCTCATTAAAATTTCTCCTTAGTACTTATTCCTACCTCACATGTGATATATCAGCTTGCCCATTTGTTTATTGACTTTCATCCCCAAGTACAATGGAAGGTCCAAGATAGCAGCATTTTGTTCACTATTGTACGGCCAGAACCTAGAATTATTCCTAGCACTTAATACATATGTATTGAATGTCAAATGAATTATTTTCTTAATATACCTATGTAAGTCTTTCTCATTTGTTATTAAGGTAATTTCTAGTTTTTTAATTATTTTATTGCTTTTTTTTTTTTTTAAGTAAGCTCTAGGCCCAATATGGGGCTTGAATCCACGACCTGGAGGTTAAGAGTAGAATGGTCTACCCACTAAGCCAGCAAGGTGTCCCATTTTATTGTTATTTTAAATGAAATGTTTTGTTATGTTTTTTTCTTTCTTTTTTTTTGAGAAAGAGAATGTGAGCAGGGGGGAGGGGCAGAGAATCTTAAGCAGGCTCCATTTCCAGCGTGCCGCCCCATGTGGGGCTCAGTCTCACAACCCCAAGATCATGACCCAAGCAGAAATCAAGAGTTGGATGCTCAACCCACTGAACCACCCTGGCGACCCATTGTTATGTTTCTTGACTGGTTATTTGTGATTATAAAGAAAGGCGTGGTTTTTATAAATGTTTCCTTATATCCACATTCTATTAATCTTAATAGATTTTCAGCTGATTCTTTTCAAGTCTTATTAGATAGCAATATATCACTCTCAAATAATGACATTGCTTATTGTCCTTGCCCATATTTGTATATTGTATATCTTTTTCTGATCTTATCACATCCTGAACCCACAGAAAAATGTAGAATACTAACGGAGATAATCTGTGGTGTCAGTCACCTTTAGCTGAGTTTTGTTTTAGAAACAAATGCCCCCTACATCTCAGTGGCTTCCCATAGTAAAAGCTTGTTTCTCAGTCATCTATCATTATAGGTCAACCCTAGCTCTCTTCTGTCTTGTCCTGTCTCTTCAACCCAGGTTGTAGTTGTATTCCCTACCTGCGATACTGTGGTCTCATGGGAGAGGCAAAGAATAGTGCGGCAGAACCATGCGTTGCTTCTTAAAGCTTCTGTTTAGGAATGTCACTATTACCTTTGCTCACAATAAATTGTTCAAAACAAGTTACATGGCAACTGTTACTATCAGTGACATGGGAATATATCATTCTTCTCTGAGAATGGCATGCAAGTCACATGGCTAATCCCGCCATTGAGGGGGTTGGGATCTATAGTCCTCCTATAAAGGGGAGAAGATAAGATTTAGAACAATAATACAATCTCCAACATCAGCATTACTATAATAGGAATGAGTCTAGTGTAGTCCCATTACTTAAAAAGGTACATTCTATGACATATATTCTTTATCGTGTTATGTCTTTATTGTATTATGTATTGTATTATGTATTTATTCTCAAATTTACTAAGCCTCTGGATTATGTCTAGCTGCAAGTTATCAAAAGATTTTTGGCATATCTATATATGATTATACCTTTAATAAATCAGTTATGCCTAAGAATGCACTTATCTTTTTTTTTTAAAGATTTTTTATTTTTTATTTGACAGAGAGAGAGAGTACAAGCATGGGGAGTGGCAGGTAGAGGTAGAGGGAGAAGTACGCTCCCTGCTGACCCGGGAGCCCAATGCGGGACTCGATCCCAGGACCCCAGGATCACGACCTGAGCTGAAGGCAGATGCTTAACCGTGTGAGCCACCCAGACATCCCTAGAGTGCACTTATCTTGATGAGCGCCAAGTAATGTATAGAATTGTTGAGTCATTATATTGTACACCTGAGAGTAATATAACACTGTATGTTAATATATTTCAATTAAAAAATAAATAATAAATTAGTTATGTACTAAATTAATATATAGACTGTGTGCTATTGACCCATCTTGGCATTCCTGAAATAAACCTGCTTGTTTAGGTGACTGTGTTGCTGATAGGTGTTTTTACATTCATATATTTATATTCAACACATATTTGTTGAATGGCTGCTTTGTATGAGGCATTGTGTACTAGGAACTAAAAAGATAACTATGAATGAAGATCCACAGTGCCTGCTTTCCTAAAGTTTGCAGTCTGGTGGGGAAGCACATTTTAAAGCTAATTGTTTAACCGCAATTGGAATAGAGCATAAAGTACTAAAATAAAATATACTTGGGAGGCCTAACAGCCTAGAGAAAGCTTCTCAGTAGAAGTAATATTTAAGTCAAAGAGCAAATATGCATAGGCAGAAGTGATAGGGCTTAATTAAAGAACTAGAACATTCCAAAGAAGTAGAGCAGGCTCTATGGGAAATAATATGGAGTTTCCTCAAAAAATTAAGAATAGAATTACCATAAGATCCACAAATTCCACTTCTGGGTATAAATCCAAAGGAAACAAAATCACTACCTTGAAAGAGTATCTGCACCCCCATGTTTATTGCAGCATTACATTCAGTAGCCAAGACATGGAAACTACCTTTATCCATCAACAGATGAATGGATAAAGGAAATGTAGTTTATATGTGCAATGGAATATTATTTAGACATAATAAAGGAAATTTGCAATTTGCGACATGAATGAACCTTGAGGGCGTTATGCTCAGTGAAGTAAGTCAGAGTGAGAAAGACCAATACTGTATAATCTCACTTACATGTGAAATCTAAAAAGAACAAACTTGTAGATACAAAGAACACAGATTGGCGGTTGCAGAGGAGGGGGGTGGTGGGGACTGTGAAATAGGTGAAGGTGGTCAAAAGGTACAAAGTTCCAGTTATAAGATTAATAAGTCATGGGGATGTAAGGTACGGCATGGTGACATTAGTTGACCAATTTGTATTGTATATTTGAAAGTTGTTAAGAGAGTAAGTCTTAAAAGGTCTTATCACAACAAAAAAAAATTGTTACTTGGGGCACCTGGGTGGCTCAGTCAGTTAAGTGTCTGCCTTTGGCTCAGGTCATGATCCCAAGGGTCCTAGGATCGAGCCCTGTGTTGGGCTCCTTGCTCGATGGGGAGCCTGCTTCTCCCTCTCCCTCTCCCTGTGCCCCTCCTTGTGCTCTCTCTCTCTCTCGCTCGCTCACTCTCTCTCAAATGAATAAATAAAATCTGAATTGTTTTATTCAATCTAAATTGAATAAAAAAATTGTTACTATGTGAGGTCATGGATGATAACTAAACTTAGTGTGGTAACCATTTTGCAATAATGTATATACGTATGTCAAGCCATTATATCGTACACCTAAAACTAATACAATGTTACATCTCAGTTGTATTTCCAAGACTAGAGAAAAATAAAATTAATAAAATTAAAAAATTTTTTTAAGGATTTTGGCTTTTATTTTCTCTCCGGAAAGATCATATGTGAAAATGATGGAGGAAGATCCGGTGGTTGATTAATATGAAGAAGGTCTGGAACCAACTGTAGACTATAGGAGAGCAAGGTACAGTCATGACTGAGACTAGATCATGAGCTTCATTTTTGGTACAATCTTGGTCAGGTTTTGATATCAGAATTATGTTGGGCACAAAAATATATATTGAAAGCTATCTGCTTTTTTTCTGTGCTTGGGAATGAGATAAGTTACCTAGGGAATACTGTATTATTGAAGATACGATAAGAATCAGCTCTAAAATGATCTGAGTTTTCTTTTTTGGTGTTAGCTACAGGGAACTCTTCATTTTCTTCTATTGTTATCTTTACCTCAAGTAATTTTCTTTATTGGACATTTTTTGAAAATCACACATTTCATTTCAAATTTATTATGTGAAACTGTATAGAGTAATTTCTCATATTACAAAAATATTTTGAGAAATTTATTACATATTTCTCATATTTGATGTCATTTGTAATACCCTAGAATTTCTTTGTGTTATATATGTATATATAAATGAATGTGTTCATATGTGTGTGTATCTTTTTTCCTTAAAGGGGCTTGTTAGAGTTGTAACTTATTAGTTGTTTCAAAAATATTAGCTCTTTTTATGATTGATCAATTTTACTGATTTTTTTCTAAATAACCATTTTCTCTTTTGTCATCATTAATTCCTTATTCCCACTTAATTTTAGTATATTTCATCGTGTTTTTTTCCAGGTAAATGAATGCTATTTAACTCATTTTAACGTTTGTATTAAAATATTTAAAGCTAAAGATTTTCTTTAAAATATCTTGGTCTCATCAATATGTAGTGTCCCCTATTTCCATTGATTTTTAGGTAAGCTGTAAATTGAGTTGTAACTTCCTCCTGTAAAAAAAGATCGTTATTATTGTGCAGACACAGACTCTAACACGGCAAGAGGATGGAGGCAGATTGACCAGGTGAGATCATTGCCATAGTCCCAGCCAGGCAGGTAGCGTTCATGGAGATGGGGGAGACAGGGAAAGGAACAATTTGGAGAGAGGCTCAGAAGGGTCACCAACTGTATCAAGCATTAATGACAACAAATTTTCACCCCTGGAAAGCCATCACCTTTTAGAACCTTTATTTACTACGCTATAAAATATACTCTGGCATATCTTTCTAAATGCCCCCACGATATCCATTTTCCTTTATTTTACACTAACAGAATCCTGACTTTGGCATGCAATGTACCCAAAAAAACACATTCTCATTTTTCTTGCTGCTAGAAGTGGCCATGTCAAGCAGCTCTGACCAGTGAGATGTAAACGAAAGTCTGCTGGGCATATCTAGGAAAGGTTGTGCTTTCCTAGTGTAAGAGGAAAAGAAAAGCCTTTATGTCTTTTTTCCTGCCTTGGAAATGAATGTAATGTCTGGTAATGTAGCAGCCATCTTGTCACCAGGAGGTGAGAAGCATAAAGATGAATGGCTATACCTTAAGAATGTCAGAGTAGAAATACTGTCAAGCATCTGAACCTAAACAGCAGATACCTACTAGCAGACTTCCTGTTATGTGAGACAATGTCATTTTCTACTTTTGCAACCCATGGCTGGGAATTTATATTACATGCAGCTGAACACTTTTTCAACAGATGCATTTTTTTTGGCCCATTTTATTACTTTCCAATGAGCCCCCTCTATTTTATGAGACCTGCTTTTGCCTGCTACACTTTTGCAACAACCCTCATGTACCATGTGCCAGCATACCTCCAAGATCCTGCAGGTTTGGTTCCGGAGCACTGCAATAAAGCAAATATGGAAATAAAACGAGTCAAAAGAATTTTTTTGGTTTTCCAATGCATGTAAGTGTTATGTTTACACAATGGTCTCCTAAGTGTGCAATTTAACATTGTCTCAAAAATCAGTGTACATAACTTAATGAAAAAATACTTCATTGCTAAAAAAAGTGCTGACAGTCATCTGAGCTTTCAGTGAGTTGTAATCACTGATCACAGATTGCCGTAACAAATAGAGTAATAATGAAAATGTTTGAAATATTATGAGAATTACCAAAATGTGACACAGAGACACGAAGGTGAGCACATGCTGCTGGAAAAATGTCACTAAAAGACTTGCTTGACGCTGGGTTTCCACAAACCTTAAATGTGTAAACAGCACAGTACCTGCAAAGTGCAACAAAACAAGGTGTGCCTGTTAAGAATAAGACCCCTCGAAATGTGGGAGACATACTGCTCTATGTCCCACACGTGAGTGTGACATTCTCGTAACTTCTCTGAATGGTTTCTCTACCTCCCATATCGTATCTGTTTTACCAACTAAGTCCTGAGGTTGCTTCTTCTTTTGCTTTATTAGTCACCGCATGCTTGGACCTGGATAATTGCTTCCCTACTGGTTCTCCCATTCCACTCTCTGTGTTCTCTAGGCCACCCTATATTCCTGCCACCCGAGGCTTTCCAATGCTCTCATGACTTGATTTTACTTGATTCCTCTGCATATGGCGTAGCAAAGACTACTCAGGACATGGGAAGTAGGCAAATTCTTCAGTCTGGAATGCTCTGATCTCTCCAAAGTCTTCCTAACCTCTTTCCACAGTCCTGATTTTCACATGAACGCTCATTCTAATCGAGCTGTTTTCCTCACCGAGATGTATCTATCAAACATACTTTTCTCTATATTAAACTCACTCTTACCCTCTCCCTTTCTTCTTTAAATCGTACTCATTTTCCAAGATTCAGCTCGAATCCCGCCTCCTCTGTTAAAGCTTTCTTGTACCCCATGACCTGATGTCTTTCCTTTCTCTCAAATCCTAGTTCTTAGTACCCGTATTATTTTCATCTTCCATTACATCTGCTCACCTGTAGTGTGCCCCAGCTACCTTAGGCTAATCAACCATTCTCCAAATACACTTTATCTTTGCTCAGCCAGTCCTTGCAGCCTGACCTGCCTTCTCTCCTCTTTCCCTACCAGAACGGCTTCTTATCATTCAAGACCCAGCTCAAAGCTTTCTTCCTTTTAGTCTTTCTTTATTCCTAGGCTAAGAATACCAGCTCTTCCCACCCTATTTGTCCACTCCACCACTTTTTTTGCTTTGTCTTACATAAGTGCTCTTTGTTTACATGATTTTTTCCTTACAAAGACCCACAACTACAAGATTTATAGAGCAGATGCTGTGTCCTCTGTTCACAATTCATCAAAGCACAACTCTCTTGATGGAAGAAATTGTACTGACCACCTCGTCCAGACCTCCAGCTTATAAAGGAGGTAATAAGCCTTCAGACAGGTAATAACTTGTACAAAGTCACAGAGTTCAATTCCACATGAAGGCCCCAATCCTGCGTCGGTGGTCCAGATGAAACAATGAATGAGAGACATTCCATCCCACAAAGAGCTAATAACTTGGGGAACATGTGACACACATTTAATTAACAAGTCACAGGTTTATTTTTTGAAAAGAAATCTGGACATCATGGTGTACTATGTATTTTCTAAATCTTCCAAAATATAATAGATTAATTCTATTTGGAGAGACAATAGAGAATTTATAAATGTTAGCCAATAAATTAACTTCCTACTATTTAAAATGTAAAAGAGATGACCCATAAAAATGAGCTACCGAGTTCATCTGAATCAAATGATATTTTCAACATTATTGTAACTTTGCAAATTTTTCTCCAGTGTTATATAAGGAAAGTGATACAAAATTAAACAGAAGAAGCAAATGCATCATATTTTTGTTTTAAATTAATGTAACATTTACTCGTTGCTTGTTTGTTTTAAGATATAAGAAAATAATTCTCATCATGCCTCGATACTCCTGCTTCAGTCCATCTACTCTTTATTTTATAAAGGAGACTATAATGAGAAATGAGAAAACATTTGCCCACGACCCCTTAATTATTTAGTTCTACCAGTTGTTTTTTTTTCTAGAATGGATTGATGAATTGTGAGTGCAGTGATAATTATGATTAGGGGACATTTCTTTCCGGAGTCAGGATTAGATAATGGGCCATGTGTATCAAAATTAAATTTTAGTTCAAATAGTTTCCTGTTTTCACATTGCCTACTTAAAGACTCACTATACTTATTTGCACAATTATTGGTATAACTGAGTATAGTACTATTTATACTAAGTACATTATTGTTAGTAGAATAAAAAGTATTCCGATTTTCTTCCATAACCATCACTATAATTTTATACATCTCAGTTTAAGTACAAAGTATGGTCATTTATTGAAGGAAAAAGAATCATTATTAGACAAATTCAGCATTCCATGAGTTACTAATGATCAAATCTTGTTGGAGCTTAAAGAATAAATTTTGATGCAGTTAAAGATAGTCTTGATAGAGTTTGATGCAGTTAAATGGGATCTTGCATTTTCTTAGTCTGGGTGCATCATCTATTTTTCTGCACTAGCTTAAATCTGGAACTACCCACACATCCTCTCCATTCACTGGCGTTCTAATTTTAATGGCTCCTGGATTGATTATCACAATTTGGAAACAAGGCTACTATAAAAGATGAGCCCCTGATTTCTTTTATTTTAAACTCCTAGTGAAAAACTTTAAAAATAAGTTGGATGCCGAAGAGGGGAGAGATTTTTTTTTAAGATTTTATTTATTTATTTGTTTATTCATTCATTTATTTATTTGAGAGAGAGAGAGAGTGCAAGAGCAGGGGCAAGGGGCAGAGAAAGAGGGAGAAAATCTCAAACACACTCTACACTGAGCTTGGAGCTGATGTGGGGCTCAATCTCATGACCCTGAGATCATGACCTGAGCCAAAATCAAGAGTCAGTGGCTCAACCAACTGAGACACCCAGGCACCCCAAGGAGACAGATTTTTTAGATGCTCAGTAACTAATTTAAAAGTTATCCCGGGTATTCATTCATTAAAACTTGAAATAAAACTGATCAATAATGACTGAAGTTGTTGATTTGGGGGTAAGAGTTCTCAGATCTGAAAACTCTGAATTGGTTCCAGACCAGTTCTGGCCTCTGGTAAAAGGACTACGGACTTGTCCAAAGCAAATGCTAAAAATAGTTGTAAGAGGAAATCCACCAAGTTGCAACAGTCCAGTCGCATAAATTTGGCCTCAGTTTAAGTGACAAATCAGAATAACTTGTCATGCTCTGAATTAAGCCACAGGTGAGCGAGTGGAATCAGAGGGGTAATGGAGCTAGGATTTTATTTAACCTTTTCAAATAATTAAAGACTTGTTAGCTCTGTTCTTTCTGTTCATTGTTTTGTTTTGGCATTGATTATCTTTGGTTATCAGTGGATTAGTTGATTTAATATGATACACAGGTGATCCTTATTTGAGAAGCAGGGACCTGGCCAGCAAATGGTCTGTAGTTTCATTGCCTGAAGATCTCTAGCTGGACATAATCCTAATACGTGCAATTGACTGAAGAGCCAAAGGAACTGGAACCGTTTTCCACCTACCCACCCAGGCACACACCAATCCAGAAGCTAGATTCTGGCACTAACAAAGATCGAAACTTAAACCCTCTATCCTTCTTGCATTTTTTTAAACTTCGATATGCAAAATATCTGCAATAATTTCTTTTGATATCCACAACGAGTGCTTCCTGACTTCAGTAAAGAACCCCCTAGAGTGCTGAATACTTGGATTCTTTTATTTAAGGATCAAGCAAACTTCTCTCTTTCCTGCGCATGCAAAGTAGGGCTAAGCCAGCAAAGGGGTTTAACATGGTAACCTGCCCTTGAGTAAATCTCTGATAACAAAGTCGTTGTATTTTCGTAGTTTTTTGTTTGTTTGTTGGACTCTCGGTGATCTCTCCAGCAATCCGTTTTGTCTGTAGCCGCTGACAGGGTCTCTGGGAACCTGACTTCGTTAGATTGATTGGAACCTCCAGCTTAGCCATTTGCTTGCAGAATGGCTACTTCCCCACCTCCTCCTCCTTCCTTCTCTTTCCATCCCCCCACCCGCTCCCCCTAATGATGTTACATTTGTCCCTGCAGATGATATAGAGCACACTGCAGAGGATGAACGGCTGGGCTCGGATCGCTCCTTTCTTGGCAAGCGCCCACACTTCACACGAGCCCTCCTCGGCACCATTAATATTATATATAGATACCCTTGTCACAGATTTACATTCGGCGATCCGAAATCAGGATGGGAGGGTGAAGCGTGTGTGAGGAGGGGGTGGAGGAAAGCCAGCTGATTTATTGTGAGGAATGTTAGAGAATGAAAAGGAGGTGATCAAATTTATATTAATGTCCTGACCTATATTCTTAAAACTGCTTTTTGCTCATTTCAGTGCTTAAGCATTTTGCTGCCTGAAGCCAGAAGGGAAAAAGAAAGAAAGGAAGAAAGAAAGAAAGAAAGAAAGAAAGAAAGAAAGAAAGAAAGAAAGAAAGAAAGAAAGGAAAAGAAAGAAAGAAAAACTTAAACCCTATGTTGCCTTGTTATTTATTTATTCTCTTTATGTACTGGAAAATTGTTCAAGTTATCACCATGTGTGAGCTTCAGTAGAGAATATGGAGATAGATCGTTTCTATAGATTGATAGTCTGTATGCCCTTTCCCCGGGGAAGTGGACAGGAGATGAAGGTGTGTGAGAGTTTGTAGGTACTAGGCTGAACCGACCGGTAAGTTTTGTCTGTCCTGGCCTGATCTGGTTTAACCTAACACAGAAAGACTTCATAGGAGACTAAAAGCGTATTATATGTGAGTCCTCTTCTGAAGGTCAAGAGGAAGATTTACTATCTAAGGTACAGAGATAACATTTGCATGATCTTCCAATTTTCAGGCATATTTTCTGTGAATAGGTCACGATTTTTTTCAAAAAAAAATTAGAAGTAATTTATCTTTAGCTTCTTTTTGATCGAAATTAAGGTCATTAGCAAAGTTCTAAAATTCTCTGCGTTTTGTGCACGTGTCTATAAATTTGTATTGTTCATTCTGCAAAGTATTGGTCAACCGTACAATGCAGAACCCCCATTTCCCACTCCAATACCTACCACTCTGGGCTCTAACTGGAGGATGGCTTTAATTGCAGCTCCCCTGTTTTGTGCACAGCAAGGATTTCTGAATCCCTCAGGTTTTTATTTTATTTCATATTTTTCAAGATTTTCATTTATTTGACAGAGAGGGCGAGCGAGCATGAGCACAAGCAGGGGGAGCGGCAGGCAGAGGGAGAAGCAGGCTCCCCACTGAGCAGGGAGCCCGATGCGGGGCTTGATCCCAGGCTCCTGGGATCCTGACCTGAGCCGAAGGCAGATGCTTAACCGACTGAGCCACCCAGGTGCCCACCTCAAGTTTTTATTTGCTATTCAGGATTCAGTATTAAAACCAGTTGTCTAGTAGAAAGAAAATAGTGAGACTTCCTTTTTATTTTTTTTGAACTATTCTAAGAAATTTTATATGGCAACTTTTTAAAGTACTTTTTGTATTTACCCCCTTTCTAAAGAGGCTACAGAACCAAAATTGTCACAGCACACGTGTGCACAGCAGAAGCACTAATTTAACTGAGAATCATTGGTTGAGTGGAAAGGGGAGTATGATGAGGTCAATACAAAGAGTTCTACCTGTTTATAGCTCAAAATTATGTTTACTTTCAGAAAAGCATGCTGTATGCTACTTTCAGGTCTAAAAAGTTTTTATTTGTTGTAGTTTTAATCATTTACATGCACTGTGCAATTGTGTTCAGACCTCTGTTGTAGGTATTGGACTAGACCTTACCTTTTGTAGTTGGTTTTCCACCTGATCTAGGCTTTTTGTGGTACCTTAGCTAAATCCCTCTGCCCTAGCCTCTCTTCCCTCTTACAGATTAAACAAAGCATAAATTGTAGGCATTCGTGAGAGATGTATTGAAAGTGCTATTTCTGGGAGTCCTATTTTTGTATATGGGTATCATTAATTAAAATGGTAGATAACCATTAATCTTCCTAGAACTAGAATTATAATTTTACTACCTGCTACTGTCTAAAAAGCTTCCTCATAGACAAGAGTTTACTCTAAAGCTTGTGCCTCATTGTAATTACTCTACCCCTAAAAACCACAGGCCACACTCATCTGTTCATAGTTTGATTTTTCCGCAAGAAGATGACTCTGTCCCATTACCTGGAAATGTGCTCTAGTGCTTTCTTTCTTTCTTTCTTTTTTTAAGGTTTTATTTATTTGACAGAGAGAGAGGAGACAGCGAGAGAGGGAATACAAGCAGCGGGGAGTGGGAGAGGGAGAAGCAGGCTTCCCGCAGAGCAGGGAGCCCGATGCGGGGCTCGATCCCAGCACCCCGGGATCATGACCTGAGCTGAAGGCAGACACTTAACCGACTGAGCCACCAGGCGCCCCTGCTCTAGAGCTTTCTAAACTTTGTTAGTGTATTCTTATTTTACATAGGGAAGTGGTGATCCGCCAGCATGCTTGAGACTCAAGTAAGTTGGGTGTACCTGGGGCAGGTAATGGCCGCCATCAGGGAATACCAGGTATTTGAGGCAGTTACGTTCTTCCTGGTTTGCCATCGGCTTCTACAGACCTAAAAATGTTGAGGTGCTTTCAGTTCTGCCCTTAGACTCAGGCAAGAGGGTCCTGGCTCTGGATCTATAGGCTACAGGGAACTGCATATCACAAACATGGAAACGCAAGACCAATTTTATTTCCTCAAGAAAGTGCTTGGAAGGCTCTGTAACTGATTGAGCAAACAGGCATTCCAGATGAGGTACCCTCCTGAGACACTGGTACCACGTGCCCCAGGCCAGGGAGCAGATCTAAGTGCTTGCAAGTGTGCGCGAGGAAGGAGCTACAGCTTCCGCTTTGACTGGCCAGCTGAATTTGCGTAAGGTTGGCTGCCCCAGTCTCCAAGGCGGGGGTCTAGGCAGATCAGGTTCTCCATTCTGCCCTCCTTCCCTGCTTTGTGCTCAGGGCTTTAGTTTGGGGAAACATCAAGAACTGTCTAAGGGTCTTGAAAAAATTATAGGGAAGGGAACCTATCCTTCATGACTCCCTGAGGAGCTTGACTTGGTCGCTGCCCACTCTGGGGATGGGCTGGTTCCTGTCCTGGTGCCTGGATCTAGGCTTTGCCCCAGCAGATCTGTGCTCCCTCCCAGCAGGGCAGCCTCCCAGGAGCACCCCCTGGGAGCCAGGGTGGGAGAATCCAGCGGGGCAAGATGAGCTGGGCCTCAGGCAGAGCTTGAGTTATAACTTATAAATGTAAGACAGATGGGATATAGGCCCCCATCTGTACTATTGTTTGGGGCCCCACAAATTTTAAAGGCCGTCCTGCATACCTTCTCTGCCCAGTGCCAATGCTGACTTTTCTGCCTTTGATGATAACTTTGCAATTTGACTCTTTATCACATTCTTGATGTCACTTTGCATTTGCAACCCTTCTCTTCTCCTCATCTTTGACTTTCATTTTTCTAACCCAAGATCCTTTGCTTAATGGTTCAATATTGCTTATACTCTTCTCTTTGCCCTGGCCTAGGAATCACACCTAATGTACCCACGCAAAAAGGTTTAGCTGGAGGGACCTACCATCCCCTTACTGCAACTATCTTAACGTAAATATTCTTTGCAATGAATGAGACAGAAGGCTGTATTAGGTGAGGAGAAAGAAGAAAGAAGACAGAAAGAAAAAGAAAGAAGAAAGAAAGAAAGAAAGAAAGAAAGAAAGAAAGAAAGAAAGAAA
>NW_027397116.1:8079493-8111792 GCF_003265705.2 Callorhinus ursinus
AAAGAAAGAAAGAAAGAAAGAAAGAAAGAAAGAAAGAAAGAAAGAAAAGGAAAGAAAAAAGGCATCACGACCAGGATGGTTTCTTCAACTATACACTTTGGTTGTAATGGTGGGTAACATTAATAGCAGTTCATGAATCACTATTCAGGTCCCACAGTAGAACTTGGCTCATGCCAAGTTCTGACGCTCAAGCCCTGACAGTTACTTAGGAGTTGAGTGCTAAATGGCAGTGTAATATTAGGGGCACTATTCAATTTACATTAAGCTGTCCTCGTTTGGTGGCTGTTCAATGGGAGTTCCCTGGGCAATTGTAAATGCAAGCAGCTAATGGTGCAGGCATCTTAGCCAACATTTTTGCTATGGGAACAAAACTTGCATGTACAAACTGTTCACATTGACAGTAATCTATTTACTGCACAAAATCATTGCAAATTAAGTCAATAGGTTTCCAGACAAAATGAGTTAAGAGTCAGCATGGGGAAGCACCACCATTCCCCCCACCGCCCCAGTTTATCACTTTTTTTTCAATATGAGGATCAAATTTGTTGTCTCCTTCTTAAAGACTAGAGAAAAAAATGTTAATCAAATTTCCTCAACTTTTTATTTTAGCAAACATTTGAACAAGTTTAACAACTTATAAAAGATGGTGGGAGCTTTGAGTCACAGACTGAGCTTTCTTTGAGACATCAAATTTCAAAACACATGTTCGAGCTCATAGGAAGGGCAGCTTGCTAAGGAAAAACAGACTGTGTCTCTTGCTGTTGCCCACCAAAACCAGACTCTTTCTAAAGAAACTGCTTTAGAACTAAAAGGAGAAGCTACTAGATTGGGTTTTCTTCGGGGGGGGCGGTGAGGGCTTATCTACATCTATGGATCAACTGTAGGTGTTTGGTGCCCGTTTTCCACTTACCCAATGTTTGTTTGGTTCAAGAGAATATTATTTCAGGAGAAGGCGGTGTTAAAGACAGGTCATGAGTCCCCATCCACTCTGCTCCTTTCTAGGTGTGTGAATTTGGCCATTCTCCTCACCTTCTCTAGATTATCAGTTTCCTTATTTCTAAATTAGAGATGATAGGCCTTTCCTCATAAGGATGATGAGGGAGATAAATGAGATAATCTATGCAAAGTGGTGACAGAGAGCATAATATATGATAATGAGCTGAAAGTAGCTAGGTATAAAGAAAGGCATGAAGTTGTAAGAGTGCAGGTGTTCCTTTCCCATCCTCTCTGCTATATTAATATAGACTGTGATCTATATCCCACTGCTGTGACCTCTATCTTATTCAATTCTGTTTACCAATGGGGCAACAGTTCAATGTTGTATGTGCATCGAAACAGATCTTAGGAACTTGCTGTCAGGAGTTTACCTTATGCTGATCTGATTTAGTCTAGAGGAATATTGCACATAAATCTTCACAGACAAAAGCGAGGACCTGGTCTTGTTACTCATTTCTGGATGCTCAGCACACAGAACAGTGCCTGGCAAACGCTCAACAAATATTTGTTATGAGAATTAAAAAATGTATAGAGAACTTTGTGACTTGGAGTGAAGTTTAAATGGCAGAACAAATGATCAAAATTGGGATATTTCCATCCTTGCATTATGCTCTTCAGTTTAGACTTTTGGTATTTGCTAGAAAGTAACAGAGGGACCCCTGAGTGGCACAGTCAGTTGAGCATCTGACTCTTGGGTTTGGGTTCAGGTCGTGATCTCAGGGTCCTGGGATGGAGCCCTGCATCAGGCTCTGCACTCAGCAGGGAGTCTGTTTGAGATTCTCTCTCCCTCTCTTCCTGCCCCTCCCGCTCATTCTCTCTCTCTCTTTCTCTCAAATAAATAAACAAATCTTAGAGAAAATAAAGAAAGTAACAGAAATACTTTATAACATATAGGTCATTATAAATGCATAGATCTCACCTTTAAAATAGGAAAGAGGAAAAAGGCAACATTTCATAACAGGGTATGAATTTAGTTGTGCTTGGAATATCAAGTGATTATTGTTAATGCAATCAGAGATAATTTAATTTCCTTCATGTTTTGTCCATAATTTTTATAAATGTCTTTTAATGTTTTACACGTTAACTTTGTTATGAAGTCAGTATATTCAGATTAGGGAATTAAACTGAATTAATTTCAATGCCCAAGATTCTTAATTGCCAATCACAGAAGTCTCCTCTTGCCCACTTTATAATTAGCCCTAATTATAGGTCTATAATATGTTTATTTAGTTATTCAAATCTTCTCGTACTTTGAAGTGTAAAACAATACAAGGATCATTTAAATTTGTGACGAATAAAAAAAATCATTGTGGTCACAAAATTACTCTTTGACTTAACTAGAACATAATCTACCTACCTAAAGAAATGATTTCCTCAGACTAAATGTACCTATCGATCTATCAATAAAGAAAGATGAGTGTTTAAGTTGCAATATTATAATGCATATAAAAGAAAATAAGGAAATGATCCATCATCTTGCATTAGTGGCCATAACTATTTACTTATTGAGCTCTCATGAGATTGGAGAGCAACTTTCTCATGGTCTTTTTTTTGGCATCCCAGAAGTTCATGGCCAGGGTCAGGAAAAGAAAAAAAGAATAGTAAGAGGAGCGTCTGGCTGGCTCAGTAGATGGACGCGTGAAACTCTTGATCTTAGGGGTCGTGAGTTCAAGCCCCATGTCTGGTGTAGAGCTTACTTAAAAAAAAAAAGAATGCTGATAGATGGAAAATGTGGGAAGGAAATAGAATAATTGATGGGATTTATAGGAGAGGGAAGGAATCTTTGCTGTATTAAGAACACAGCTAAGTAGCTTATCTCAAACAACAAATAAGGGCATTTTATCCTCTAATATAGAAAAAAGAATGGAAGGAGATTTGTGTTATGGGAAGGAGGGAAATTGGGATAATTATAAAACAACCTTATTCTCCTTACTCAGAAATGTCAGTAGAGTGAATAAATTTCATAGTCACTACTATGGAGCATGGATGAGGGGTGGGAGATGGTGCAAGGTGTTTAGGGATGAGTTGAAGAGTTGTGAGTTACTTTGTGACTCTGGCTTAGGTGTGTACAATTAGCTCTCCGTGGACACAGCCCATGCATCTATACACTTTACCTGTCTCTATAATGGATCATAATGAAAAGCCAAAATGTGGAGTTGGACAAATCCATGTTTAGGGATGGGACATATGTCCTAGTATCATAAAGGTGGACTAAACTAAAGTGCTGGTGATGAAAGGTTGAAATGGTGTCTAACAGCCAAACTAGGGAAGAAAATAAAGGTAGAATGGGCTGGTAGAATCTGAGAATAGGGAAGGTTAAATGACTGGAGAACAAAGAGTTTGTTCAATGGAAAAATGGCAAGATGCCTGGTAAAACAACCTGTTTTTGGCAAAAGAGATGAATTTCAGAATTTGTAATCTTGGAGGTTGGCAGCTCACATACGGTTGATCTAATTGTGGGAATGAAGATCTTACTGTTAATGCCCCTTTTCCACTGGAAAAAAAGATGCCTGGGGGCGAGGGGTTAATGGTAGATGAGATGGTGGTAGCTATTTTAGGCACTGGTTATTTTAGTTTTAGTTTATATCTTGCCATAAGTTATGTTTCTATGGAATAAATAGAACTACACTTACATTCACCATTTATGCTACTGAATCACATACTATCATGGTCTATGCTTTAGGCAGCTCATTTTTTTCTTCTCTTCTACTGAGATAATATGTTGGGATGTTGACGATTATGTTATGCTGTGGGAGAAGTGCCAGTCTACCAACATACCAACTATACCCCATCCACGTAAAGTCATTGGGATTATGCCACTATTTTAAGCTCCTTGGGGGCAGCATCTATGTCACATTTGTCTCTGTATTCCTGACACTTAGAATCTCTGACACTTAGAAAATGTTTGATAAATGTTTGATGAATAAAGGAGTGAGTGAATGAATGAATGAACTAACGAGAGGAAGGATAGAACAGCGCAGAAAACTATAAGTCAAGTTTGGAGAAAGTGAAGAAATGAAGACATAGTTCAGCGGATGACAGGAGGTTGGGGAAAGGCGATCTAATTAAATGGTATTAACTTCCCACGGGGGAGTGTTCCTGGATCACATTTGTGGAGGGAGCAACGGGAAACGAGAAGGATTCAGCCCCTTCCCGTCAGTGCTGAGGAGGGGCACAAACTAACTAGAAGAGGTGGTGAGGGAAGAGGCGTCATGAGGGAAAGCCGTAAACAGTACCGACCGAGGTCCTTCAAGGAGAAATGATTCACGATAACGCTGTGCACCTATTAAAAGAATGTGACATTTTCCTTGGTGCTTGGCAAGGTATATATTTTAAAGTTTGCTTGAGTGTGGCTTTGATCTTTCAAGAAGTTGGAGGGAAGATTAACGCTTATTTACTAAATATTTCTTACAGAGTTAATTTTTCAATCTTGTTCTTTATATTGCTACCGTCTGCATAACATGATTTAAAATTCTGGTCTCATGTGGCTAGTTCCAAAGTACAGTTTTGATTAATCAGAGAATTGGTTTAATCATTTGTTGGAAGGAATAATAAATTATTGCAGCTGAAGACTCCACTCTGTCTCTCGAACTCGCTCTATGTTGGCCTGCTTCTAAATATTTGCCATAGTGTGTACCATGTTATCATGAAAAATAGGACTGAATTATGTATCAGCTCTGAAATGAAAATGAAAACCAGGGTGTGGAGATCAGAAGCAGGACAACATATGAATTACACCAGGTTGTTACTGTTCTAGCTAATGAAAGAAGAAGGAAATGCAAAATTGTGGCAAAATGCCAGAGAACTGGTTCACGTGTGGGCAAAACCCCATCTAGATTATGAAACTAAGATCTCATAAAGTTCCAAAGTGAGTTGTGGCAAGTTCATAAATAGAACCGAAGTGTTACCTCATAAAATATTCATAAGGCAGGTGTCATTTGTTTCAACTAACAAAACTGCCACAGAAAACCCACCACAGTTCCTGACATGCCTCTCCGATTTCTGGGAATTTGGGAAGAAATTCAGAATTCCTGAGCAAGCAGAATAAGTGATTTTTATTTCGGAAGGGAAGTTTCACCAAAATAAATTTCAACTGTCGGATTCTGGTGAACTTGCAGCAAAAATGAATACCAAACTGACGCTATACATCACAGACCTTTTTACAAAGAATTTTGTTTCCTGTGATGGGTCAAATTTGTAGGAAGAAAGGACAGGAAATCAATACCTAGAATAAGAAATGCAATAAAAGTGGGTTTTGTCTTCAGCACGTTGCTTCCTTCCATTTTATCTGTGATCAGTAGATTTTGTTTCTATTTCATCACTGAAACAATAGACCTTCCTCTCATTGCCCGTGTTCCCCAGAAATGTCCCACCCTGAAGTTGTCACCAACGTTCCAGAAGATCTTCTGGCCTATTTCTTTTTATTCTCACGGAGTATCGCCTAAACCTGGGGTTCTGACCTAGGATGGGGGGGGTTGCAATCCCACCCCCTCGTGGGTATTTTGTATGTCACATGATGGGGGTGCTATTGGCATTCAGTTAATCAGCCCCAAGAGTTTAGTTGTAGTGAAGTAACTGTCTGTTTACACATTTGTTTTCTGCGTAAGTCCTCAAAGTTATGGACCTTGGATTATTCTTCTTTGCTCCTCCGCACCTAGTGCAACAAATATTTGTTGAATGAATGAGAAAGTGAGCAAGTGAGAAAAACAAGGAGGGTGTGTGTTTAACTATAGACAGTGTTTGATGAAACAAATGCTATTCTCTTTAATTTGCTCTACTTTGTTAAATACAAGATGGAAGGGACAATTATGTATTGAAGATTGAGAGGAATTACAAAATTTAAATGGATAAGGAGCCTTTAAAAAAAATCCTTTCAGATTTATTTACTTAGAGAATCATTGCATTTTTGACAGTTTTTGTGATTGATGGAAATGGCCAAGGAAATAATTGCTTTACAAAAACCAAAAGACTCTCGAACACCCCCTTTTTTAAAGAAAATCTATTTTCTTAAATGATGAATATCAGGATTTGCTTCCATGACCCGAGACAGAAACATGTTCAGAATCTTAAAAGCGACTTAAAAGAAAACCTTTCTGGAAGCCTGTTTCTGTCAGAATGTTGTATTTTCCTTTAGAAACTCTAGCTGTTCCACAACATGCAGTTAAATTAAGTGTAAGCGCTGTTAAATAGGAGGTAACCATTAGAATATTTAAAAAATATGACTAGCCTCCAATGTTTTAATGAAATAATTTGCTAACCACTCAGCATGCCTAGCCTCCCCATTAGTCCCTCCCTTAACTCAGTGCTCCCTGCTGCCTGGGATCTGCGTTCTTCCTCCTCCTCCTCCTCCTCCTTCCCTGGCAGCTGACTAGGCTCTTACCTCTCCCTTTGGAATGTTCCTCAGAGCCCATTAGGGAGTGCTTTAATCCAAGAGAATCTAGATGATCAAGAAAAATTAAGCTCCTCCTAACAGCAAAAGTGTAAGAAATTTGGACAAAATGACTCTCCGCATCACAGATTTTGTTTGCTAGTGGGTAATTAATTCTGCACATATGCCGGGAACATCTGTCGCCTGACCTGCCATGGGCTCTGCAAAATGCCTGCTGTGCGGATCTCCCCGCGGGTCATCAGCCGCGCTCCGAAAGGAAGCGCCTGCCCCCTGCCTTCAGACCCCGCAACTTTCTCTTGAGCTGGGAGTTTCTCCGTGTAGGTTCCTGGGAGGGAGGTGCCCTCCGCCACGTGTCCCTTTGTCACCAGTGGGGCATCTCTGGCCACCTCCCATTCTCTGCCCCCCCACCCCCCACCGGGCCAAAAGCAAGAGGTAAGCAGCCCCCTGGGGGTGGGGGAAGAGTAGCTGGCAGTCCAGGGGTGGAGGAAGCCTTTGGCTGCCCTCGGGGCTGTCTGGCTCCACCGAGGGGACAGGGGAACGTCGTCTTCAAGCATAGCTGAATGGGATCCAACAGAAATCTGGAGGTTTCTGACCTGTGGCTTCCTAGCACCATCGGTGAGAAACTGGCCTCGGGTTGGCGGGTATCCTTGCCAAGAGGCTTTGTCTGAACAGACACCGAAGATGGCAAACCAACTCTGGGAAGCGGCTTTGGCAGCTATCATGAAATGCCATTCATTGGTTGGCATTGGGGCACTTCCATGCGGAAGGGAGGGGAGACTTGCGGAAAAGGGAGATCATTTGCCCCCTTTCCTGGAGCTTTTGATGAAAGGCCAGCCCTCCTCCCGGCAGCGGTAGGGGCCTGCCTGTAGCCTGGAAACCCAGAGATGAAAAAATCACAGATCTATGGGAAAACGGTGATAGGAGAGGGATTCTGTTGACCAGTGACGATGGGGTGAGGAAATTTGCACACATTAAATGCTTTCTCGATGTCCTAACACAGCACCTAGCACACTTTCTTGTTTCCTATGTGTCTGTTGCCCCACTAGCACAGTCAACTTGTTAAATACTGGAAATTTACCTTCCTCGTCTTAGTACTTCTAGCATCTTACTGTGTTACCTATTGCAGAAAAGCTGCTCAAACCAGTGTGATAAATGAATGGGCAGATGTCTTAGTAATTCCTCACTAAGATCCTACAGCATCGACATTATTATCTTAATTCTTCTAATAAGGAAACTGAGGCTCAGAGGGTCTCAGCTGAGCCAGTGTTTCAACCCAGCTATGTCTCCTGTCTGTTCCCTTGTTTTTCTCAACCACAGTGCTGTCCACGAATCCAGCTCCGAGTCCAGGAAAGGCTGGGTGATGTTCTCCCAGAAAAGAGAAAAATTTACAACTTCTAGTTCAGTTATTGAGTTAAACCTTTTTTTTTCTTTTTTAAAGCACTTACTAAGCATTTATAGTGGTGAAGAGCACAGATCTTGGAGTTACTCCTAGATTTCATTCCTGATCCTGCCCAAGGACTTGACCTCTTGGAGCCAGGTTCCTCATCTTGTAAAATGAGGATATTAAGTTTCTAGATGGTAGGATTGTTATGAGGATCATATAAACAAGGTACGAAAGCCCTGAACACAATTGTTCAATTAATGGTACAAAAGAAAAACCCATTGCTTCCTGTGTTGCTTTTTTTAAAATTACACCAAACATCTTACACAACTGGCATTTGTCATTTGCATATGATGCTGGTTCTCGTTCATAACTAACCCCCCCTTTTGGTTATTAGAATTGTCCTTAGAAATAACTACTTGCATAATTATAAAGGTACGAAGTGTTTAATACCTGCTTCCTTTATTTAGAGAATTCACTCCATGACGGAGGTGGCCGTTTTATACATTCAAGTGCACCCAGGGTGTGGCTGAATTATGAAAGGTCTCATTAGGCTATTGAGTGAATCAGAAAGAAATAAGTAACTACTCAGGAAATTCTTAAATTGGATCATCTAACTGTCTCCTTAAATAGTTTGTTAGAGAGCAGCCTATAAAAGATCTGCCCAGTACCTGAGCCAACTTTTTTCCTAGCCAGCTTTCAAGCTAAGGTTTTGTTTCCAAATGGATGCTTTCTGAGCAGGAACAAAATATGAAGTTTAGGGGATAATTTTAATCTACTTGCATGGTGACATGACAGGAGAAATTTTGCACAGTAGAAGAATGAGGAACTTTGGAAATGTAGAAAGCAACAGGGCCCTCCACTCTATGGGCCCCCCGTTTTCTTCATCTCACTCACTCTTGATGGGCAAAATTGACCTAAATTCTGCAGCCGTCCGGTGCCTCCCATAGTGGCTCTTCGATAAGGAAGGTAAGACAAATGGGTTATGATGGCCAGGACGATATACGTGTATGGACCACGTTCAGAGGGGGCTGGGGACGCACTGAAGGAGTTCTTTTAGTTAAGGGAGCATAACTAGAGATTTTGGAAAAGTGAGTGAGAGCTGCAGGGACACATTCCTAACACAAAGATGCAAACTGTAGAGGAACTTACTGAATGTGAGCTAATGCAGGGGCATGTTCATGGAAGATTGAATGGACTTTTGGTCTTTTTGATTCCACTCCCACAGGCCCATCCACTTTTAGAGGGACCCATGGCCAATGGCTGAGGTCTTCTGCTGTATGTCATGGTCAGGGAACTTTCATTAATTAAGTGTCTGTGATTCCTCCACCTAGCAATTTGCTTGTTTAACAAGTAGTTATCTTGGGGACTACAAATAGGTATTTGTTAATTTTTTTATTTGGTGTTTGTTTTATTTGGTTTTTGCTTTTATCTGGTGTTTGTTATTTGTGCACGCACACACAAATGGGGGGAGGAAGAGAGGGAGAAGCAGACTCCCCGCTGAGCAGGGAGCCCGATGCGGGACTCGATCCCAGGAGCCTGGGACCATGACCTGAGCCAAAGGCAGACACTTAACTGACCGAGCCACCCAGGTGCCCTCATGTTTCTTTTTAACACTTTTTGAGCCCTAACAATGTGATAAATCATTTCAACTTATTTGAATTTAACTCAGTGGAACAGATGCTTAATGAGCACCTACTATGTTCTAGCCATTATGCTTAGGGGAGAGGATATGCAGATTCATAACATAGTCCCTGCCTTGGGGAAGTTTACCACAAATCTAGACAAAAATTAAAATAAAATTTTGTTTTCAGTTGAATAATTTAATCGAACAATACGGTAAGGGTATGTTCTGAGCACTGTTGGATCACTGAAGAGCGACCATGCACCTCCAACTCTGACTGAGGGCTCTGAGATATTCCACAAAAGAGGTGATATGTAAATTGAGTCTTGAAGGACAAATAGGAGTCTCCAGGTGGTGTCCTGGCTAGGAATATGGACTTTGGGGTGGCCTGGGTTCAAATTCTGACTCTGCCCCTCTTAGCTATGAGACTTTGAACAAATTGATTAACTTCTGTCTCCTTTAGATTCCTTACTTGTGCAGTAGAGGTAACTCAGAGCACCTGCCTTACAGGTCGCTATAAGACGAAAAAAGTTAGTATTAGTACAATGTGGAGAACTCTCCCCAGCACACTGTGGTGCTGTCACAGTCCTGGCGGGTACCCTCACAAGCAGCTCGGTCATCTCTCCTGAGATTCCCATTGGCTCTTGGCCTCACTGACACCTTTGTCGGTAGTTTTTACCTGTTTCCTGACAATTCTGAGAATGTGGGGAGCATCCATGTGTGGGGAGCTCTCTGCTATTGACTCCCCTACCCTCTGGGTTTTATGGCAACATGGCCCAGGCTCTACACTCGTCCTTCCACTTAGGGACCTCTCCTTCTGCTGTCCTTTCACACAGGGCAACACACAATGGCCCAAGTTCTACCACCCAGACTCTGTCATCTATTTGGATTTCAAACTCCAGGGTCAATCTGTGGAGAATCTTTGAATGACGGACTGAGGAATTTAGATTTAAATCAATGAACTATGAAATGCCCTTGAAAGTCTGTGTAAAAGAGTGAGATGGTAACTCAGCAGCACTTACAGTGAGAAAAACAGGAAAAGCAACTCAGAAAGAAAGCTTTAGGAGACAGGACAGGAATGGATATATCATGAAAGCCAGGTAAAGAGGAATTTCAAGAATGGACGTGTGGAAACCACCACCAAGACTATTATGAGAAGATTGTGTCGGATTATTTTAAATTATGTAATAAAACATTCTTCTCTGACAGCCATTTCAGTAGAATGGTAGAGATGGAGGGTAGATTGTGAAGGGGTAAGAAGTTAGCGGATATTAAAGAAATAGGGGCAACACCTGGAGGAAGTTCTGGGCACCCCAGGGGTGAAGGGAACGAGATGTACTGGACGATGACTGGTCTCCAGACATCACAGGCTTCAGGGAGGGCTTTCTGCCTGAGAGACATAAGCAAAACTTACAGACTGAGAGGAAGCTTCCAGTAGAAAGAAAGAACTGGACAGGAAGCAATAAAGGGTGTAACTGAAGGGACATGATCCAAGAAAAGGAAGGGCCAGTTTCAGGTGTGCTGTGATAAACAGATCCAAAGCAAAATATTAGGATAAGGTGCATTGTTGATTTATTCACTGAGGTTATCGTCTTGACTCTCCTCAAAATACAGCTGGAATATAAAATGAAAGGGATTCTTACTTTTTATAATCCAGCCATTCTCTAGTGCTTATTTTATGCTAGTGTCTATAATTAATATCCAAATGTCTTGATGGATGTATGGGGATTGTTTTAATTTAGTCTTTTGTAATCATTCAGTCCATTTTATTCTTATAATTATGAAGGGCAGGATTAAGTGGAAAATCCTCTCCTTCTATCAGGATTAAGCCTGAACTAAACAAAAACACCTGCACCACAGGACTAACCAAGAGGAAGCTATTTTCAGCGAATGTGGTGACTTTTGTAATGCAAGCCAAGCTCTGGAGGGGGACAAACAGTACTGGTGAATGCATTGTATCACACAGGGTGAGGGCGAAGGCTTCCTAGTAGAAAGAATATTCTCCCTTTAATAAAAAAATAAGAAAAATCGGTGTTTACTTTATGCAGATTCACTGGTGGAGGGACTGAACAGGAAGGGAGCACCTGCTGTCTCCTCCCTCCAGAGCAGGCATCCTGTTCTCCTCCACATCCTGCCGGGACCAAGGGTCAGTCTGGAACCCGCAAAGCTTGGGAAACTCCAGTTTGTAGGATTGGATGCTTGATGGTGAGAGATGGGAGAGAGGAAGGTGGAGGGATTGGGACGAGGAGGCTGGAAACGTCTGGGAATCCTCCACTCTCCAAGTCCTGGCTGCCAGAGCCCCGCTGAGTTCAGTAGGGAGTCCCAAACTCTGCTCTGTCCAGCCTGAGACCCATCCTAGCCACCTTCCCTCAAGGAACTTCAGAAAAAGCCTCTATTAAACAGATGCTTAGAGTAAAAAAATACAATTTTTATTAAAGCACAGTTTTTTTTTCAAATTAACCAAAACATAGGACTATGTCTTCCCTTGTAGAAATGGTCCGTAACTAGTTGTCAGATATTATTTTCATGTGAATAAATATCACAGATATGTCTCCTTAAAAAGAAGAAAAAAGATCCCGGAGGAAACAATATGGTGGACTGTATAGCGTAGCGGTTCATGGTGAACTTGACATGTCCCAACCGACTTTTCTAAACTTTTACACAAAATCTGCTCCACTAACAGTCTTTTGTATTCTAATCCATGTCGATTCTTTTCTTCTGATTGCTTATCCTCGACTCCTCTGTTTTTCTTATATTTTTCATCCAATCAGAAACTCCTATTAGCTCTATTTTCAAAACATATCTGAACTCTTCCCACCACCTCTACTACTACTTCCTTGACCCAAGCACCAGCTGATCTCTTGCCAGGTCTTTGCAACAGCATTCCAACTGATCTTCTAGTTGCCAGTGCACTTCCATACAATCTTTCATCAAACTAACAGACAGTTATCCTTCTACTATGTGAATCAAAAGATGTCCTCTGTGAAAACCCTCCAGTGACCCCCATTTCACTAGGCAGAAAGCTGGGATCCTTTAATGGCCTCCAAGACCTGACCCCTGCTGGGCACCTGCCACCTCTCCAGGCACAGCTCTCCAGTTCTCTCATGCTTGCTCACCTCGCTCTGGCTGAAGTGACCTCCTCCCTGTTCTTCTGGCTCCTTTAATCAAGTTCTGTCCACGTATAGACTTTTTAGCAAGCCTACCCCGACCACCCTATTTCACGTAACATGCAATCCCTGGCCCCAAACCTGGCATTTAGCACTTCCCTTCATCCTGCTCCAAACTTCTTCCCGTATCACTTAGACATGGAATACGAGTTAACTGCTTCTGAGGGTTGTGTGAGAATTACAGGAGTTAATACCTGTACTTGGAATTGACCTGGCGCCTAGTACATGCACAAAAAATATCATAAATATTCTATAATAATGTATGTTTGGGTACGTGATAATATCAGTCTTTCTTTTTTTAAGATTTATTTATTTGAGAGGGAGAGAGAGCATGAGCAGGAGGGGCAGAGGAGAGGGAGAGAGAGAATCTCAAGCAGACTCCTCGCTGAGTGAAGAGCCTGATGCGGGGCTCCATCTCCCAACCCTGAGATCACAACCTGAGCCAAAACCAAGAGCCCGATGCTTAACGGACTGTGCCACCCAGGTGCCCCTAGAATCAGTCTTTTGAAAATTATTTTATGAGTATCGTTTATATTCTATGTGAAACACATGATTTAATCTTCACCTCAAGGGGTAGGAGGTAGCCTTTTAATGGAGAAGGAAACCGAGACTCAGAGGTATTAACTGAGGTTACAGAGTCAGGGTTGGGATGAGGAAGTGTTCCCAAGCCCACTGGACTCTAAAGCTGAGCTTCATAATGAGCCTGGGACCCCGCTCCTCCTTCACACCCACAGACACATGGGAACTTTCTTAGCCAAGAACCGTCGCATAGGCGTCCGTGTTCCTAGGGCCATGTCAGTGCTTACAAACACAGTCACGTCCTCACCTGTGTTGAAGTCATTCTCACTGTCTCCTGCCAAATCCTCTGCCACCCCGTAGTGACACACTGGATGTACTTGGAGCTCTGCCTTGGACCCCTCCTCTTCTCTAGTCTTCTCTCCAGACCCACTGATCCATTTGCCTGACTTCCGCTACCCATGGCCAACAACTGCTGCATTGATGTCTCCGGTCCACACCGCTCTTCTGAGACCGAGACCAACACACCCTCACCATTTACCTGCCTCCTCACAAATCCACGTAATAGATCTCGTTGGCTCCTCACAGGCACCATGCCTCAAATGGAATTTATAATCTTTCCCTCTAAAGTCACTCCTCTTTATCAGTATCTTAGTAAATGGCATAATTTTCTCTCTAACCCTGTAGGTTCCAGTAAGTGTGAACAATCCCTATTGCACATCAGAAAGCCAGAGGTTATCTTGATTCTTCCATCTCCCTTGTATACGGTCACTTACCACGTCCAGTCCCGACTGACTCTCAAGTTTCTTCTCTCATTTCTATCCTCACCCTCACCATACTTGTTCAAGTCTTCATAATCTCGCCCCCAGGTTCCTGCAATAACTTCCTACATAATTTTTCTACTCTCCAAACTTATTCCACTTCCAATCCACTCTCTACACGTTAGCCATGGTGATTACAAATGTGGTCATGCTACTTCTCTGCTTAAAACTCAAAGGCTTCGGGGCGCCTGGGTGGCTCAGTCAGTTAAGGGTCTGCCTTCGGCTCAGGTCATGATCCCAGGGTCCTGGGATCGAGTCCTGCATCGGGCTCCCTGCAGAGCAGGCCTCTGCCGCCCCCTCCTGCTTCTCCCTCTGCCTCTGCCCCTCCCTCCTGCTTGTGCGCATGTGCATGCTCTCTCCCTCTCTCTAACTCTCTCTGCATTGGGTTCCCTGCTCGGTGGGGAGTCATCTCCCTCTCCCTCTGCCCCTCCCCACCACTCATGTTCTCTCTCTCTCTCTCCTCTCTCTCAAATAAATAAATAAATAAAATCTTAAAAAAAAAACTCAAAGTCTTCCCATTGACCTATGATAAAGTCCGTGTGACGGCTTTTGTTGTTTCAAATTGGGAGACTGAACTCAGTCCCCGGTCATCTAGGTCCTATTGTGAAAGGATTTTTCAGACGTAATTAAAGTTTCTAATAAGTTGAATTGTCCTGGTGGGCCTGGCCTAATCAGGTGATTCCCTTAAAAGAGGGTTTAGGCTTTTCCCAAGCTTAGAGATTCCAAACAGCTCATGCCTGTGGGGTTTCAGCTACTCATGATCTTCTCTTCCTGACTGCTTGCTTTATAGACTTTAGACTTACTCAGCGATTCCTCACAATTGTGTAAGCAATCAATGTGTATGTATATGTATGTGTATATATATGTATATGCACATGCAGACACACACACATACACACACACACACACAGTTCTGCTTCTCTGATTGAACCCTGACGGGTACAATCCTTTAAATATGCTATCAGATCTAGCACAAATAAGCCCCTGCTCTACTGCTTCAACTCATTTCTCCTTTCCTTTATCACTTAGCTGCAAACAACCCAAAATCCAGATAGCATTAGCCTACCGACAGAGTTTATTTTTCTCACAAGCAAGAAGTCTGCAACCAGTTGTAAAAGAAGGTCAAGTTTGGGGAAACTATACAACAATGTCTCGGGCGCCACTGCAATATTTTCTCCTTCGTCATCTTTTGTCTCATGCTGGTCACCTTACTGTGGCAAAATGGCTACTGTACTTTGGGGCATCAAGTCAATGTACCAAAGAGGAAGAAAATAGGTTAATTTAAAAAAAAAAAGCAAAGGGAAAAAGGTGAAAGGACAGAAAAAGCTTTCTCATTGCAAGGTTTTATCTTTTTATTAGGGAAGTGCTACCCTTCTCAGGGATTTCTGTCACTGTCTCGTTAGCCAGAACCATGTTGCATGGCAGCCCCAGCTGGAAGGAGGTCTGAGAGAACAAGTTTTTAGAAGTTATTTATATGGTAGAGGCAGGCAAGAAGAAGAAGTTGGAAATTATAGTTGGGTCAGCCAACTGATAGTATTTGCCAAATGTCCTCTCCCCTCTTTTCAGCTCATTTTTCAATCTCAACATAAATATAATCTCCTCAAGAAAGCCCTCATCCATCAGACCATGCTGAGTCTGTTAAAAACTTTTCCATTACAGTGCTTACCACACCAAAGTCAATCTTCCTTGGTAGACTAGAAGCCATCCAGCAGGGCAGAGACCCTATCTCTAATATTCTTAGTGTTTAGCACAAGACCTGGAATCTATTTTTGCTTCGTAGTCCTGGCATGCCTGATGAGATTTAGAAGCTATGACGTAATGCCATCTACCTCATCCATCAGGAAATAAGAACTCTGTGTGATTACCAACAGGGATCCCTTGTTTATGACTGAAGTTTTCATTCCTGCAATGCTCAGAAAGCCTCATCCTGGATTTCTAGTACATGGGAGAAAGGGAGTTGCCGGTGTAGAGATGCCATGCACACAGTCTCCAAGACAAATCTCCTACCACAGCCTGATGACATACTCAGGAGGCTTGTACAGATTCAGCTGTCACCATTTTCCAGGCACTCTTCTTCACTGCGTACAAAATATACATAATTACAGTTCGCTAGGAGAGGACTCACTGGACTGTACTTACTCATCAGTCAGTCCTTTTAGGCTTCAAAACAGAATGCAAAAGTTTGGGCTCTTCTCTTAGCTGCTTGGTTGCTGCAGTTGAATTGAAGATGGCTTTGTCAGAGTCCTGGAGAGATCTAACAGACAACAGTCGACTAGCACAATAACAAATATCCCGCATGTCCTCCTTCCTTGAGTCTATCTACTCTTCCCATTAGCTAGACTAAGTTGCTTGCACAGGAAATCTTTTTTTTAAAATATTTATTATTTACTTGAGAGACAGAGAGAGGTAAAGAGAGAGAGAGAGAGAGCACAAGTGGAGGGTGAGGGACAGAGGGAGAAGCAGACTCCCTGCTGAGCAAGGAGTCTAATGTGGGACTCGATCCCAGGAGCCAGAGATCATGACCTAAGCTGAAGGCAGATGCTTAACGGACTGAGCCACCCAGGCGCCCCACACAGGAAATCTACTAAGTCAGAATTATTCATGTCCTCAGGAAATTAGACACATATTGATAAGATTTTAATCATTTATATAGCAAGATATATGCGGCTACCATTTGATACATCGAAATGCCTGAGAAATATCTTTGTTTGAATTTTTGCGTAGATGCCAGACTCAGATGAATAGAATGTCAGTTCCATAAGAGCAGGGGCTTGGTTGTTGTTGTTGGTGGTGGTGGTGGTGGTGGTGTGTAGTGCTTATCCCACTGCTGTACTCAGAGTACTGAACGGTGTCTGGCATAGGAGGCACAGAATAAATATTTATGGAATAAGTGAATGTTGAGTTATGAGATCGTATTGTGTTTATATCTGTCCCTCTTATTCTACTTATATGATGAATCACATTGATCAATTTTTTAATGTAACCCAAACTTGCATACCTGACACAGACCCCGCTTGGCAATTGAACTAACACATCAAGAGAACCAAATCAGACGATCAAGCTTTACTAATACTTCCAAGGATACAAGCAATCAAGAGGCACAAGTAAAACAGGGAGAGGTCTGTGACAACTCTCAACTCCCCAGGTACTTCCTTCCTACATTGCCTACATGTTCTCTGGGGCAATATACTAGCTGAGGTCCCTAAGTGAACTCAGTGAGTCATCTCACACAGCACAGAATCTCTAGACTATGGATATCATTTTATATCTCAGATTTGTATAGCCTAGGTGACATTCTCCAAGGAGCCATGCTTCATTATCATTAGGTTATATATTGGCTTGTTTACCATAAGCGCTCCTAAATTGGGGACATCATGTAAAGAGCATTCCATATATAAGGACTTGACTTCTAACAAATATCATTAGTCTGTTTAATCCAGAGTTTCAGCTACAAGTCTAGTTGCAAGGAGAAATAGATGGGGTCACTTGCCTGGTTTCCCTGGGAGTGAGATCCCTACCCCACTTTCTAGTAATTCAGAGATAAGGGGACCACAGTCACTCCATCATGTCCAAAACCAGAAGTTGAGCTCTGCCCATATTTGTATAAGTATGCAGTGCTGGTATTATTAGAGCAAAATCCTTTCCATTTTATAATATCTCCCTTAAAACTATTATTTAAGCTGGTTTCCATAGGTAATTATATATTTAACTATCTTCATGTTGATGTCCTTATCATTTTGGTTGTTTGAGGTTTATTTAGCATCAGATTTCTTAAGAAATACCTTGAAATCTTCCATATACATTATAGTTCGTAGCCTTTATTCTTGAAAGTAAATTTAGCTGGATATAAAATTCTTGGCTTACATATTTTGCTTTGAGTAACTTAAATATTATATCATTGTCCTCTAGAATAAAGCTTTAGCATTGAGAAGTTTAGTAACAAAACTATATCCGTCTCGTCCTGGTCTTTTTGTTTGTATGGACAAAAGTTTTGTGGGTTTTTTTTTCATTAATTTAATGTCCAGTAATTTTATTACAATATCTCAGTGTTGGCCATTCTGGTTCAGTTTTCCTAGGTTCAGTGTCCCCTTTCAATATATTTTAAGTCATCTTGTCTTTCAAGAAAGTTTCCTTGAAATAGAATTTTTAACATTTATCCTGTTCCATTGACATGGTTTTCTTCTTCTGGGATTCCTGTGATATATATTGTGGGATATCATTGATTATTTTCCATAGCTATCACCCTCCTTTCAAGACCATTTTGCTTAAAAAATGTTTTTTTTAGAATTATACTCTTTCTCCTTTTCTGTTTCTCTCAAGGCATTTTCTGTCGCATTTATTTGCTCTTGGATTCCTTCTAGTCTTCATATTGAAATGATTATTTCTTTTATTTCTGATTATTTTCTCAGTTGTCATCTTCCTTTCTGATCTAAATTCTCATTAGAAACCAAGTAAGGGTGCCTGGGTGGCTCAGACTGGCTCTTGGTTTCCACTCAGGTCATGATCTCAGGGTTGCGAGATTGAGCCCCATGTCAGGCTCTGCATTCAGCGAGGAGTCTGCTTGGGATTTTCTCTCTCTCTTCCTCTCTCTAAAATAAATAAATAATTAAAATCTTAAAAAAATAAGAGAGAAGAAACCAAATAAGCCAGCACCTTGATTTTGGACTTCCAGGTCTCCAGAACTATGAGAAATAAGTGTGTGTTGGGTGGTATTTTGTTATGGTGGCCCAGGAAGACCAATACAGAGCTCTTGGTCCTTTTCACTGTGTTATGTATTCACTTGGCGCTCTCATGCAGTCTCATGGCTTTCAGTACTATCTAAATGCTGATGCCTCCCAAATCTGCTTCTAGTCCCCATTACCTTCAAACTCAAGGCTTGAGCATCCAGTGGCCTATTCAACAATCTTCTTTTGAATGACTAACTTGAGTCTTTTGAATCTCAAACTTACACTCCAAACTAAATCTTCGAGAGTCCCTCTTGCCCACAGAAAAAATTCCCATCTCAATTTATGGCAATTTCATAATATTAGTACTCAGGCCAGACTCTTGAGATCATCATTGATTTCTTTCTTTCTCTTCATCCCATCCAATCTCTGGGAAAATCCTATTGGCTCTATCCTCAACATGAAGTTAGAATCTGACCACTTCTCACCTGCTCCACTGCTAAAATCTAGATCAAGTTAACCCATTGCCCCTGTCCATCAGGCAGTGACCTCCTAACTGGTCTTCCTACTTCCATCATTGCTTCCCTACACATCAGCCAGAGTACTTCTTTCCAAATTTAAGTCTGATCATGTTCTTCAAAATAGAGTAAAAGCCATAGTCCTTCCTCAGTGGTCTATAGGTCCTCTCTGATCCGGGCCTCCACGATCTCTCTGACTTCAACCCCTACTTCCGTCCTCCTTGCTCACTCTGTTCTCACTACACTGACCTTACTGCTCTTCCTCGATGTGCCAGGGATGCTCCCACCCTGAATGTGTTTCCTCTCCTGGAATAAGGCTCTTTGCTCAGTTGTATGCTTCACTAATGCCCATACCTCCTTCAAGCAATGTCCAAATGTCAACCTGAGAAGTATTCCTGCACACCATATGTAACACTTGTTGCACTAACCAGATCTGTATTCTATATAGTTATACATACATATATGTATATATACATATACGTATACATATATTACCTGGGTTTTTTTGTTGCCTGCGTCTCCCTGCCATGATGTAAACTCCATAAGGACAGGGATCTTTGTCCACTTTGTTAAGTAATGTATTCAAAGTACACAAAACACACTTTAGCACATAGTAGGTACATAGTAAATATCTCTTAATAAATGAATGAGTCATCTCCATTTGTTTTGCTCCTGCATTGCCTTCTCTTTTCTTGATTTTTTTTCTTTCTTTTCCTAATTCTATTTTTCCACTTAGTAATATCTGGGTATTGTGCTGTTCCTGATGTCTTCTCAAACTTGGGCCTTCTTTTTTTTTTTCTTCTCCTCTTTACTTTCCATCAACTTATCTCATATGCATGCTTTGCTCTCTTAGGGAACTCTTTAGTAGGAAATCTGATGAGCCTATCATTCTTCCCTTAATTTCAGGATTCTTGGGGATTTTCCACAACAAACACAGACATAGACAGATATTTCATTATTATCACACATAATGTTGCTTTGAAAAACACCATGCAAGGAATTTATCCATAAGTGGGACTTGTTCTCTAAATTAATAATTTATCTCACATTTTGTGTTTGCTATCATTTACCATTAATGCTAAAAATGTAGGTTACAACCTTTCTATGCCTTAGTGGAAGGAACCCTTGTCTTGATGTTTATAAGACATGGGCTTTCCCAGGGGCTCTGCTGCTAATAAACTCTAGGATATTTAGCGAGTCATCGACTTGTTTGCATTCCTGCTTCGACCGCAAAATAAAGGCCGCATAGAGGGAACACAATGAGCCATATACCATTCCCGATGTTATAGCTGCTATATATTTTCTCTTTATTACTCCTGACCCCCACCTGCTGATACAGCAATGAGTTAAGACCTGCAGAAGCCTCATATCCTAAAGAGATTGGGGTGCTCCCTATCTCATCTTCCATTATGCCTCTTTGTGGAAGGTTTTAAAAATTCTGAACAGTGAAGGAAGTATAATGTAGTTGATTCAAGTTATGTCACCTGCACTGATTATGTTGAGACTTTAAAAAATTTCATACAACATATAAAAACGTTCCAAAAAAATTTTTTCCCCCAAATTTTTGTCTGTGCCCCTGCTTTTTGAGCACTATGCTAAACTTGTTTGCTCGAGGGATTATTTAGACACTGTAATGTGGGCATTGCTACAGAGAGATTTAGAGCAAGAAGTAACTTGCTCAGAGCTGGTGTGGGGGACTCAGGCTTTTCTAATACCCAAATCCAGGAGTCTGTACTAGCATACACTACCTGCACATGACATGAGGTAGCAGACACGAGTGTAAAAGGTACTAACTCTTACTGTCTTCGTATGGATATTTTTGAAAGTCGACAACATCGATTACTTCTCTTTTCACTCTTGGAATGGAGTTCACAGTTGGAAATAAGCAGGCATTATCAGCCATAACTACGTATAGTATTTCATCATTTCGAAGATTTTTTTCGTATGTTAATATCTCTGAAATCAAGATGTATCTTGTTATAGATAACATGTGATAGCTAATGAAATTCACTAACATTTGGGGGTATTCATTATGCATCAAACACCATTCTAATTGTTTTGTTTAACACTCACACTTTTTAACACTCCCATTAACCTGACATGGTGGTGATACTATTCACCCCATTTTGCAGGTGGAGAAGCAGAGGCATCGAAAAGTGAAATAACACGCTCAAAGCCATACATGTAATATGTGGGAAAAATGAGATTTGAATTTTGAGGATCCGGCTCCAGAACTTGTATTCTTAATCAAAAAAGATTCACCACCCCCAAATGTGCCTGGGAAGGGGGCCATACTGGCCTACCTATGCATGGCTGAGCAAGAGGAGAATTCATAAAGGTTTAATGAAGGTTGACTGCATAATCTCCTACCCTTGCTCTCATGTCTTCAAGTTTCTAACACTGGTTTTTGTGTGTGTGTGTGTGTGTGTGTGTGTTTTCATCTTGGATGTTGGGTCAATTTTACAGTGTCAAACACTATGTGGAATAGGAAAAGAGAGGGCGGATGTCAGAATGAAATTCTGGAGAAGTTCTGACCGAGTGTTTTGTTGCCTGAAGGCAACTTGGTAACTGACCATTTGGCATCTAGAATACGCTACAGGTCTGACTTCTAGAATTCTTTTCCTTCCCATGTTTTATGCTCCTGAATTCAGTAAAAAAATTTTTTTATTTCGTTTTGTGCTGAAGCCAAGGAAGGAGAACTGAATGAAAGGAGGGAATTGTTCTAATCGTCCAGCTATCCCTTCCAAACTTTGGTGAAAGTGAGAATTATTAAAAAAAAAAAACAACCCCAAAGCCTCTACAGATGTAGTTCTTGTGATAAATCACTTTTTAATCAGTCATAATTTTGCATTAAGTGCTGAATAAATGCCCTTTGTTTCATACTTAAACTGTCAGTGACTAACATTGGGAGGGCAGACTAGCGCCTATCATTAGAGCAGAGAAAAATCGATACCATTTTTAATTAAAGACAGGCGCAGACGAGCTTTGAGACAAGCAAATCTCGTTGTCAGTTCATCTCCCCTTTAAACTCTCTCAGAAGTTCAGTTCAGAAGTTAAGAGGCACCCGAATGTAGGAACAGAGTGACACAAATGCTTTGTGGGGGGGGAAATAGAGGGAGGGAGGGGCATGAGATGGGGAGCGGGGGGCAAACAAAAAAGAAGGCCGAGGGAGACATTAGGAAAAGTATGATTTTCATTCAGCCAGTCCCTAAGGGACAATCTTCAGGAATGATAAAAGGGAGATACTGGCTTGTGCTACAGAGATGATCTTTTCCCTTGCAGACCAAAAGATAATCGAAGGAACGTCAAACCTATTCTCGTCAGTCATATTTTATTATGTTCAAATGCCAGCACATGGTATTTTTTAGATGATCCTTTTCACATTATATTTTGCGACTTTGGATATTCTCCCTTTGTAGAGCAAGAGTCCAGCAAGACAGGACTCACAGTCTTTTATAAGCCAATGTACAGAAATGATATTCCATCTCTTTTGCTGTATTCTATTTGTTAGAAGCAAGTCACCAGGCCAGCCCATACTCAAGAGGAGGGGATTCCACAAGGTTGTGGCTCAAAGGAGAGGGGTCATTGAGGACGCTCCTTGAAAGTTGCCTACCACAGACCTTCATATCAAGAGGCTAATAATATCTTTGGGCAAAGAATACAAGTAAATTGGGGCAATATGAGAAAAAGAAAAGGTTACGTTTCATCAAATCCCCAGATATGATACAGCCAATGAGTCCTAGGGATAGTCAGGAAAATAAAAATAACATAGGAAGAATTTAATTAATGAAGGCTGCTGGCATTTTGGTGAATGTACAAGGACTGGAATAATGCTACTTGTTTCCTTCTAGCTCTGTTGGAATAACCATGGAAAGACCTAGCTTTCGGAGTTTTGCAGACTGCCCATCCACCTTCTGGTTAGTGCTATTTATTCCTAGAATGAGAACTCCAGCTACGTCTGGTTTTGCGCATTAGGGTCTCCATGGTTTTAAGTAATTAAAAAAATCCATCTCAAACCGGCTCAAGAAGAAAAAAGGATGCAGGAGTAGGCCACCTAAGGCAAAGGGGCAGAGGCAAGTAAACCTCTGGCTCAGTGTGATCAAGAAACCAGCTCCTTTTTCTGGTTACTACCTCTACCCATTATTCTAAATCCTACCGGTTATTCTAAATCTTCACTGTATCTTGCCTGGTTTTCTGAATCTTTTAATCAAATTGTTTATATAGACTGGAGCCTCATAAAAATATTTGTCCTAGGTCCTTCACACTCTAGGGATACCCTGTATATAAATTTGCTAACTCTGGAATGGCTAGGTAGATGTCATGGCATATGTATTATATAGAATTTCTGAAGTTTGATCAACCCAAATCATGTAGGTTAAATAAGGTCAGAAATATATGAATATACATGTATATATGTATTCATGAGACGATTTGTCCTATAAGAAACAAATCTGTCACATTCTGACTTATGCGTGGCCCAACCAAAGAATTCTTTTTTTAAAAAAAATATATATATTTTTATTTGAGAGACAGAAAGAGAGAGAAAGAGAGAAAGGGAGAGCATGAGTGGGGAGGAGCAGAGAGACAAGCAGACTCCCCACTGAGCAGGGAGCCTGATGTAGGGCTTGATCCCAGGACCCTGAGATCATGAATTGAACTGAAGTCAGATGCTTAAACGACTGAGCCACCCAGGCCCCCTGAGAATTCTTTTTTTTTTTTAAAGATTTTATTTATTTATTTGAGAGAGAGAGCTTGCATAAGTGGGGGGGCGCGGGGGAGCAGAGGGGAAGGAGAGGGAAAGAATCTCAAGCCGATGCAGTGCTGAGCACGGATCCTGAAGTGGGGCTTGACCTCATGACCCTGAGATCATGACCGGAGCCAAAACCAGGAGTCAGATGTTTGACTGAGTTACGGAGATGCTCCCCAATCAAAGAATTCTTAATGGTATTGTGCTGATCATTGATGAATCCACAATTTATAATTCCCATTATCTATAAAATCATCAAAACATTTTGGTGCCCTTCATAGTCTTTCAACCAGCTCTGATGGCCCATTCTTGGACATAGACCCTCCATGCTTTTGAAGTCATTGTTTCTTATGTTATCCCTTCCCACACTTCTATGGTGTACTTTTCCTGAATTCCCAGTTTCCTACCCTATTCAAACCCTGTACTCTTCCAAGACCTGGCTCCAGTTCATTTCTTCTGTAAAACCTTGGTTTAAGTTGCTGTACCCCTGAACAGTCATCTGAAGTAGTTAGATTTTCTGTTTATACCAGGTGTTTGGAGATTCACTACACAAATGTTGCAATTTCTGTTTCATCTTACATTTTTCTTTAACAGTTTTATGTTATGTTCTATTCTATTTTGTATTGCCCTTAGCAGCTGCACAAAGTTGATTGTTAATATGTATCTATTGATTTGTAGATGAATTGCATGGAATTCCAGAAGGGCCTTCGACCCAAGAAGTTATTAGATCAACTACAATTATCTTCACAGAGTTGGGTGAAGGGGTTGTGGATAGAGTGTTTATATGTGTGTGAGAGAGAAAAGAGGGGGAGAGAGAGAAATGCAGATGACCACTGGATAGTATTATATGCAATTATTGGTTTGTGTAAAGAGTGTTTAAAAATTACACAGTGAAATGAGACCTACCTTTCAGTAAAAAACAAAAAAACAAAGACCAAAAACCTCCTAGTGGATTTCTTACAACCTTTCTTCTGCAATTATAGAATAAACAATAAAGTAGCTTTAGATGATGTCAATAGTAACTATTCGCTAATTTTTTTTAATCTTAAAATTAAATTCTGTAAGTTCAATTTGGCAATACTCTGATGGCTTGATTTTCTGATGAGCACCAACCCTACATGAAAGGAATTTATTATAGAGGTCTCTGGAATATTTCCTGCTTGATTGAAAGTTCTCTCAGAGCAGAGGCATGTTATTCACTTTTTAAAATAGACTTTATTTCTTAGACCAGTTTTAGATTTACAGAAAAATTGAGAAGATAGTGCAGAAAGTTCCCATCTATCCAAGCACACAGCTTCCCCCCCCTTATTAATATCTTGCATTAGGATGGCTCATTTGTCACAAATAATGGACCAATATTTATACATTATTATTAACTAAAATCCATACTTTATTCAGATTTCCTTAGTTTTACCTAATTTTTTTTCTCTTCCAGATTCTTTCCTAGAATCCCACATTTCATTCAGTCATCATGTATCCTTAGGTTCCTCTTGATTGTGACAGTTTCTCAGACTGTCTTTGTCTTTGTTTTGTTTTTGTCTTTGTTTTTGTTGACCTTTGACGACAGTTTTGATGAGTACCGGCCAGGTTCCTCATAGGAGGCCCATCAACTGGAATTTGTCTCATGTTTCTCTTATGGTTGAACCGGGGCTCTGGGTTTTCGGGAAAATGGTGAAGAGGTGAAGTGCCATTTTCATCACACTGTATCAAGCGTATATATTGTCAACGTGACATCCCTATTACTGTCAACCTAGATCAACTAGCTGAGGGAGTGTTTGTCAAGTTTCTCCATCGTGAAATTAGACTTTCTTTTCTCCCCACTTTCCTTACTGTCCTCTTTGGAAGTCCCTTTATGCAGCCTATACCTAAAGAAGTAGGGGGTTTATGTTCTACCTCATTGAGGAGGAACTGTCTACATAAATTATTTGGAATTCTGCTACACAAGATATGTATCACTTCTCCCCCATCTATTAATTAATGTCAGTGTGGACTCACGGACATCTAGAAACTTTTTTTATACCTTGGGTTCTAGTAGTACTTTATTTTGTTACTTGACTTGTTCCAGTTTTGACTCTTGGGATCTCTCTCAGTTGGCTCCTATACTCTCTTGATACACCCATTATTTTGATGTTGTTCTGAGCATTTCTTTACTTTCAGGTGCATGTGTTTCACTTCTGTCCACCTCCAACTCTCAGTACCTCAATGAAGCTCTTGTTAAGTAAATATAGTATCTAAATTATGGTGAAGCTCATTCTGCTCTCATATTTATCCACAGTTAAATTTGCAAGAACAGTAATGCTCCTGGTTGCAGTTTCTCTCTTGTAAGGGTACAAATGCCCCCTATTTTAACCAAATATGTTTACATTTCCTTCTGGAACATTTCTCCCTCTGTATTTCAGTTATTGGCAAGAAGTCTAGAGACATCTTGGCAATGGTTTTGTGTTTTTACTTAAATTATTCCAGGGGCCTTCTGAAATTTAAAGAGTGGACACGCAAAACCCTCAAAGCTCAAATGACTCCATAACCAAGTTAGAGGTAGGAGCTTTGTTTCCTGGCTTCTCCCTTTAGGCTTCTCTCCTCCAGCTCCCACGGCCCAGGTAAAACAAGATATTGACCTGGGAGTTGGAAAAGCAAAGCAAAGGGCCTACCACGAGTGTGGGGAGATGTACTAAATTTTTGTCTTGGGTCAACACAATTTACTTCTGCCTCCCTCCCCACCCCCGCCCCCCACCACTGCCCAGTTCTCCTCCGCCCCAGTCTTGCTTCAGACAATGAATTTCCAGGGAGTTTTTTGCCTTTTGATCTCCTCGCTGATCTAATGCAATTGTCCACTGGCAGAAGCGCTGTGAGGTGCAGAATAAAGTAATGAAGCTAATTTGATTTGCACTCCACCCCCACCCTTAAGATCTACATGTCTTTATTGTATTAGATTCCTAATGAGATTCTCCGTCTGCACTCCAGAGAACAGTGGCTGTGGGAGGGGCTCATCTCAGGAGATTTGCCCCCATTTACATCCCATCTTTAATGGATATGGACCTGGCTGCCCTTGAGTCATAAGGTGACCATATTTCCCTTCCTGGACTACCCTGGGCAAGAGCGGGAATGCAACCACTGCTACAGAACGAGGGAGGCCTTCTTTCCAATTCCAGAGGAAAAAACAAAACAAAACAACAACAACAACAACAACAAAAACAAAAACAGGAGCAAAGTTTAGCGCTGGGCTGAACACTTCACGGAAAGAGCACCAAGCAAATTTCCAGCCTCAAACCATGTTTCCGAAAGAGATTTGCTCCCGTGTGCAAGTGCGCTCTTTACTATTTTGCCACCAGTATGATAAATAGTGAGCAACAAAAATCACCTTTCAAAGGGCCTTCCCCAGGACACCAAATCCTCTGAACCATTCCTGTTGTACTTGTGATGGTTCCCTGGGGGCCAGAGTTCGGCTGGCCAGGGGCCATCGGATGGAGGCGTAAACATGAAGTTTATTTTGGAGAACCACATCTGGAGAATATGAAGCCGTCCCTTTCACAACAACGCTCACTCACTCCCTGTACTCTCCCTACCACCCACGATGAGTTTTAAACCACGTCATGAATGGGAGATTTAAAGCACTCCATCAATGTCTCTTTAACTAGCCCCTCTCTACACCCTCCAGGATTTTGGCAATGCCACTGACATCACCCTTTTCCTATTTTCCAGATCCAAAACACTTGATTTCCCTGTCTCGAATCACAACATACACCAGGAGGATAGTGTGATGTAATTCTGCTTGTTTTAGTCCAAACCTGCTTTTGAACTGGTTGGCAACCCTGCTGGAAACTCGGATTTAATTAATATAATGCACTTATTTATACGGCATAGTGGATTATTTTCAGACACAGCATGATGGTGGGAGGACAAACATCAGTAATTCACAATTCACAAGTCTAGCGCTGGAACATAAAATAGTTTTTGACTGTTTCAGAAAAAGATGGAAAAAAAAAAAAAAAAAGAGAGAGAGAGAAAGCTGAGTGCTACCCAAAGAATCATTTCATAAAAGCAAACATTGCTCAGTTTGTTTTAGGCCTCGCTCAGATCCCTGAAATCATAGGAGGAAAGGAAAGGAGAGTGATTGGCATCATGACGACTTTTCTAGGGGGAAAAAGTAGTTTATATCTAATCTAAGGTCTTTAAGAGGAATCTATCAGCTTTGGTTTGGCTCTCAGTGGACAGGTGTCTGTATCATAGAAGCACCATACATAATTCACCACCAGAGAGCCCCAGAACTTAGCAAGAAGGCTAAATTACCTGTCACTTCCAGAAAAGGTGTTCCCTTCAGGTCAAGGTTGAAGGCTCCGGTAAACCCAAGCGAGGAAGAGCACTTCAGTTCGTATCTAAATGTCAGCAGTGCTTCTCAGATGCTGGAAATGCAGGCTGGCTATTTACCCTCACACTTGCCCACCTCTTTTTCGGGGTCAATTAACACCTTATCATTCTGAAATCAGATTGGAAAGGAGGAAGGGAGGTCGCTTGTTTTAATGATCGGAGACCACTTTGTTTATGTCAAATCAATGGATGCCAAGAATCTTCCTCTCTTCGCGGAGGGTGTGGGCTAGGGGGGTCCTGTCAGAGGTGTGAGCCCTTACAGCTTCGTCTGAATACAAAAACATCTCATTATTACCTGGGGATAGAACATGGAGCCTAGTCCCAGGCAGACTCTGACTCCCGAACACAGTTCATGAGAGACAGGTGCCATCTGGCTGTCATTAAGCTGCTGATCGTGACTTTCTCCTTGATTGACTAGTGATGGATTGACAGGTGACGTGGAGCCTGTTGGAGCCTGCTGTGGGGAGATGGGGAGAGCTGTGTTTCACCTCTGTGGTTGGGGGGAACCTGTTTGAGCCTTCACCCATGAATTTCCCTTCAGATTTATCACCCGTATTGTAGAAACTTTGTTTCCGAAGCAGTGAAACACAAAACGAGAACATAACATCAAACAGAGACCCAACCACACAGATGGGGGGTGGGCGGAGGATGCATACACCCTTTAGAAAACATTTTCTTGGCTTAATTCTGAGGGTAGTGAGAGATGGCTAGTTGTCTTTTCTAGTATTTTTAACTTTTCTGTTGCTTTACAATTTCATTATATTATAATTCATTATATTACAATTTCATTATATTCAAATTTGCTCTTTGAATTAAAGAACTGAGTTTTAGAAGCTCTTTATTTCCAGTAAAGTGAAGAAGAATGCTTAAGAGTTCTGAGATGTTTGTATACCGAAGAATGTTTTGTTATATTAAAACACTTTTATCAATGTGTTACTCAAATTAATAACATCAAAATTAAGGATAAATTCTGGAATGTCTGAGAAATTTATTGCATTTGGTAATGCAGAGGTACTGTGTTTGGTCACAAAAATTTCTAAAAGCAAGAAGCAAAATGCAGGGCAACTGGGTGTCAGAATTGTCAAACATGGCTTGATGAACATTTGATTTGTTAATCTACTGAGAACTATTTGCCCCAACTTGGAAAAATCTTTAGTGTTTAAATTCAGATGATTTTTTTACCAGAGAAAACTTTCTCAGATATATCTCAGTAAAAGATAGTACCTTCAAATTATGTAAAAAAGAAAGTGTCATTTTAATTCGGTACGCTCAAGAGAAGCAGAAATAAAAAGCATTAATTATTAATTCAATAAAGAACATTTTCCATGTTTTTATTTTTTATTGAAGTAAAATTTGTATGTAACATTGTATTAGTTTCAGGTGTACAGCATGATAATTTAATATTTGTATATACAACAAAGTGATCACCATAAGAAGTCTAGTTTTTATTCATCACTGGACGATTGACCACCTTCACTCATTTCACCCACAGCTCATCCCCCTTCCCCTGTGATCACCACCGGTCTATTCTCTGGATATGAGTTTCTGATTCATCCTTGATAGGTCCTGGTTATTGAAGATGTGCCAAGACCCGCCCATGTTCCAAAGAGTGATTTCGATAACATCTAGTTTCAGGCTGATTGGAAGCAAGATTGTCAGGCAGCAAATTTTAAGGTCTGCAAATATATATAGTCCTGTGGGACTGCAATCGTAGACTTTGTTCATTCCCAGGATGGAGATCTGGAGGTGTCCCTTGGGCGACAGTTGCAAAAATCAGGGCTTCAGATGAGTGTATAAGCTCCTTTCTGGGAGGTATCAGCAAACTGTGGTGAGGCCAAGTGAAGTTTCAAAGATGGTGTCTCCTTGCCCGTGCTCCCTGAGAGCAGCTCTGTGGCCCCTACATGTGTGGTGAACCTGAGCTTGTCCCTCAGGCTGAAGCTTTAGGACAGGTAGATGGGCCTTTCTCACAGGCAGATGGGGGTGTCTTTCAGCCTATTGTGCAATGTGCTGAGGGTGGTAGCCAGACTGTTTTTTTTTTTTTTTCTCGGACGGTACACCAAAACTCAATAAGTGGTAGTTTTTTATTTTTTCTTTTTAATTTTATCTATTTATTTGACACACACAAAGAGAGAGCACAAGCAGGGGGAGTAGCAGGCTGAGGCAGAGGGAGAAGCTGGCCCGAGGCAGGACTCCATCCCAGGACCCTGGGATCATGACCTGAGCTGAAGGCAGAGGAGACGTCTAACAGGCCGACTGAGCCACCCAAGCGCCCTAAGTGGTAGTTTCTTAAGGTTAATTAAAACATGAACTTTCTGTAGTTTGTTATATTAAAATCCACTGGTCTGTCTTGCACTTTAGGAAAAAAAAACATTGGAGTATAAATGACAATGTCATACTAGTTTTGGGTGTACAACAGTGATTTGACAATTTTATACATTACTCTATGCTCACCACACTGTGTCGTCACCATCTGTCACCACACAACGTTATTACAATCTTATTGACTATATTCCCTATGCTGTCCTTTTCATCTCTGCGACTTAGGTATTTTATAATTGGAAGTTTGTACCTCTTCATCCCCTTCACCAATAATTTCACCCATCCCCCCACCCAACACCCTCTGGCAACCACCAGTTTGTTCTCTGTACTGAGCCTAGCTTTTGTTTCTTTTCTTGTTTGTTTTGTTTTTTAGATTGCACATATAAGTGAAATCATATGGTATTCGTCTTTCCCTGCCAGAGTATCTTTCTGATTGTTTTAGTTTCATGTCTACAAACACAAGCCCCTCTGACCACCAAGGCAACCAAGGGATATCCCCCGTGTGGACTGCACTCACCCACCCACTTTAGCAAGGCTGTGCCCCCATCATGGCTGTCTCTGCTACAAGGTAGAGGGAGACTACAACAATGGTCCTCACCAGAACCTCCATCCCCAGAAAGTTCCAACTTTCACTGCTCCTCCAACAGATGCTTTAAAATTAGCAAATGGATTTCCTTTACATATAATCCCATCACTTCTCTAACTGCTGCCTTTGTACCCCACTGGTCCTGGGACAAGTGAGTCTACATGCAACCCTCCCAAAAGGAGTATCTCAGATACCCACAGCCCTCAGGTCCCCTGGACATATACCCCATTGGTTTCGAAAGCTTGGCATTTGCGGGGCCTCATTGCTCTGGTACAGGCCCCAAGGATTGAGTTGCTCAATGGCATAAACCCCACTTCTTAAGGAGAGGTTCTGGATCCGTGAGATCTCTCCCTATTATATGGGGGTTTTGGTGGCAAGGTTTTTGATGAGACTGTTTCTGCTTCTCCTACAGTCTAGATGTGGTCCTTTATCCCTTGTTGTGGAAGCTGCTGTTTTTGTAAAAAAAAGAAAATTTTTTTTCAGTGGGAATTATTCTGTATGTAGCTGTGGATTTGGTGTGTCTGTGGAAGGGGTGAGTTCAGTATCTCCATTGCCACCATCTTGGACAGCATCTATCCATGTTTTTGATGGTAGAAATTAACATTCTTGGGGCACCTGGGTGGCTCTGTCGGTTAAGCGACTGCCTCCGGCTCAGGTCATGATTCCTGGGTCCTGGGATCGAGCCCCTCATTGGGCTCCCTGCTCAGCGGGGAGTCTGCTTCTCCCTCTGACTCTGCCTGCCACTCCCCCTGCTTGTGCTCTCTCCCCCTCTCAAATAAACAAATAAAAGCTTAAAAAAAAGAAATTAACATTCTCTTCAGAATATTATTTTGGAATAATATAAATAAAACTAATGAGTTTTTAAGACCAGCTTTTATAAACATCTAATGTATAGAAATGAATTACATAGGAGAAGTTCTTGTTAACTACTGACTGAGAAGTAAAAGCTAATTTTTCTCTTTTACATATATTATTTGTGTAAATGTGTCTTTATACATAGTTGCACACTGTGAATTTGGTTTATTTGCATATTTCAGGTTCTCTCTGTAGTTTTACTTCTAAATAATTCTATACATAGCTAAATGAAAATGATTTTAATTAAAAATTGTCTGAAATAAAAAATTCTTTCCATATGTGTGTGTGTAAGTATATATACATATATGTATGTATATGTATGTATATGTATGTGTGTGTGTGTGTGTGTGT